>NC_084905.1:18460457-18755872 GCF_949316345.1 Pungitius pungitius
CACAGCCGTTGTATGCGCGTGTACGTACCGCTCGTTTGTGTGTGTGTGTGTGTGCGTGCGTGCGTGCGTGTTCCAGACCGAAAGCGGCAGCCAACTAGAAGGAAAAAGGGAAACAAGTTGTCCGTTTGCCGACGCGGTGCCCAAAGTGCGGTCCGCCTACCGACGCGGGGTCTGCGGGGTTGGTTTCTCCCGGTCGTCGCCCAAAGATAAATCCCACCAGAATACATTTGCTAAAGCCTTATTGTTCTGGTATGTGATAGCAAGACCTTTTCCATCATAATAAGAGTGCTTACTTAATGGTCCCGAGAGCATGGCCGAGTTGGGTGAGTGCTCGCAAGCAGCTAAATGGAATTCAGCCATCCTTAATGCAATAATAATTTTTCTTTTCTTTCTGTGACATGTTATTCTGAATTATTATTCAGAAACAAAGTTGTCTTTACTCAGAACAACAGACAAACGTCACTTTGGACAGCTGCACCAAACTGCATCTCGCGACCAAAACTGTCCGTCAGTCGCCCAGAGAAAGATGCATCGCTGTAGAGCTTTTCAAATGTCATGTTTTGCTCCAAGCAAAAGCCTCAACAGCAACACTATTTTAGCATTGAAATTATTTGTATCACAATTCTGGATCAAAAAGTGACCCTTCATTGCTGATACACACAAATGACACAAATTGTACTCCGATCATTGATGCTTTACTTGTTTCTTTACAGTCTTTGTGCTGTTGTGATGATTTTCACCACAGCATGCATGATTTTATTCTGTTGTTCTACTCTGCTTTTAAAAACAGATTTCATTTTAAATTGCCAGTTTAAAGTCAGTTATATTTGAATGCAATGATTGGCACACTTTTGCAGTCAAATGAACAGCTAAATTAAAATACTATATGAATAAACCATTGGAATTACATTCAAATGAACACAGATTACCGTGAGAAGGGAATATGGGGATTTGAGTAGCAACTCATTTCACTGAGCCCCATTTGACTACATCCTTACAGGAGCTGTAGTAGGCTATTAGCTGTCAATATAAGACCCATCATTGCTGTACCTTGGCGGCTAAATCGTTTATCACAAGAAGTATAATTTTGAAGCTCTTTAGTCGGCCCGAGTTGTTCAGAAGTGGAATCTTTCATTGCCGCTTAGAAGGTGTGACAAGCTTTGAATTAGCCATATGTTTTGGTCTTCTTTAGTAACAAAAAAAAAGAAGAGACGGGTCCACAAGGCGCTCTGATTCCTCTGATTTGGGCAAAGCGAATGCAAGTGCTACTCAAGCGTGATTGGCTCCATCATCACCCAAGAGGTCGCATGAGTTGCTCCCGCGTCATGCCTCGTCGTGTGGATCCGGCGCCGGCTCTGTGAGTGATTTATGGGCATGCAAATGAGGCTGTCTGTTCAGGAGGGGGGAGATGTGCTGCCTTCGACTCGATGGGACCCCATGGAGTGAAGACAGGGAGACCGACCCGCGCGTGGGTGTGAGTCAGTCCCCGACTGCTGACACAAGCACGGTCGCTGGCAGAGATTCGCACAGCGAGATGGGGGAGATGGGCCTTCGCGGGGTCCTCACATTGACTGATGAGATCAAGGAGGAACCAGGCCAAGCCAGACAAGTGTCGGTGCAAACAGACACTCAAGAGACGAAGCGAGAGAGACAAACACCTCCCCCGCTCACACACAGGGCCGGGAGAGTGGAAAGTGGGTTGTTTTGGGTCTGACTTCAATGTGTCCAAACCTGTTTGTCTGAAAGGGTAATGCTGAGTCTTGAAAACCACCCGCGGGCCATGTTGGTAGCAAAGTCAAAGCGCCCTGAATTCACCAAAGTTGAAAATAAGTTCCCTTTTGTTCTCATAGATAGCCTGACTGTGATGACATTTTGATCAATGTGCTTATACCTGCCTGCCGCTTGCCTCTATGTAGCTTGAATAGTGATGATCTGTTATCACGCCGGTGTCAAACGGCACCATTTATCAAGTGTCCCTCAGCCGGTCCGGACTGTAAAATGTTTTGAATGTTAACACGTTATGCCACCTAATTTATGACACAGCGTTTCAGTTGTCCATGATGATCAGATTCAAGGTTCACGGTTCAGATTCGGTTTGCCACGTGGGTAGACTGCCCCCTATTGGTGACAGCTGGTGTTGTTTCAACAAATAACCAAAAGACCAACAAGCAGAACACACTGCTTATTTCTGCAATTCATATATACATATATATATATATATATATATATACACTATTACTACTCCTACAAAGACAAAACCAGTGACATTGCGTGTTAAATATATTCAGCATCTATACTTGCTGGAGGTAGTTAAAGTACTGTGTTGTTGAACTGCTTTTCACCATTTTGTATCTCATGTTTTCTGTGTGTGCAGTGTTTGTTCAACAAAATAATTAAATAAGACAAATGCCATGAAGATAATCCAATACCACAGCAATAATTAGCGCCTCTCTGATTTGGAGTTATTAAGTTTTTTATTGCAAAAATAATCTACGACTTCCATTATTTTGTACTGATGCTGCATCCACCATGTGTAGCTCTTTACATTGTGTATAATAAAGAATTGTGGAAATATAAGTAGGAGCTTATCAAGCGCATGCCTCATTAGCAAGTCCATTTCTTAATCATTCTCAATCTTGCAAAAATGTGTGCATGTGTCAAATCCCATTTGGTAAATAACATACAGCAGTTGGTCTTGGTTTTAATACAAAAATGCATTTCTGTCCCATCACACAAGTCACTTCTGGTACAGTTGGCCATGATAATGATAGATCGCTCTTTGTACCTGAACGTGACACATTCTAAGGATTTCCCCCCTCCGTTGTGCTCTTCCCATGCATCTGTGTTGTCTGTTGTCTAGATCACTTCTAGTTATTGTATCACCAGGGGGAGGTTGCCAGTTTTACTGTAGTGGCAAACCTAAAGATGCAGAGATAACAGATGGAGCAGCTCACAGACACAGGAAACCGTCACGTTGGTGAATGATAAAGGTGTGAAGAAAGTCTCAACTGGTAGACAGCGGGAAGTTATTTACAGCGTAAGTAGCACTTTGATTTGAATAGCTTCGTGACCTGCCTAAGTGGCTCCTCCAGCTGTCAGTGCGACTTGCGTGTAATTACACAGGGAGGGATGTCCGAGCGGCGGCTACTCAGTGCCGGTGGGTCTTGAGTCGCCGCCAAAGCATGCGCGACAAGGAGACATCAGGTTTGGCATAAAGCGGACAGGCGGGCCCGTATGGTGCCATTCTGACTCAGTCCGGGGATAACCACACGCTGGGAATAGTATGGGTGGCAGCAGTGCGTGGGTGGGTGTGAACACTGTGCAGGCATGAGTGTGTCATGGAGAAAGAAAGATGGATTATTTGAACTAAAAGTTTGATGTATAAAGACACTGTTAGAAAGTACCTCACACACCTGAAATGTGTATACACTATTCCGTATATTGTGACTCTGTGGCATTGGAGAGAGAGAGCTGAAATACCCCACGTAGCAGTCTTTGACCTTGAAGTTTAGGCACCGTGAGCGACATTTGTCTTCTCTTTATCAGATTTCCCCTTGCGGTGGCTGAGCTGTCCCTTTTACCCAAGAAAAATGTCATTGTTTTCCTCTCCCTGCTCATAACACAATCTAATCACAGTTTCCCCAGCTCATCCCGTAACGTCCAGGTGGCCCCGGCTCTGAGGAGCAACAGAGATGCTCTCAGCATCAATAAATGCCCTTAACCAGGCTAATAAGATGTAGTGCAGAATACACAATGGCTATGTGTTTTGGGAGAGAAATACACACCCCCCCCCCTCCCCTGCATGCACGCGCATCCATTCCCCACAGTATCAGTAAGTCTGTAAATGTGTGATTATAGGGAGAGGGCTGCACTGTGTGGTATAAGCTGGATCAGTCTATTGGCACAAACACGGTCCACCGTCTCAGCTCACAAGCTCACATTTCACACAAATACAGACAGTTACTTAGCCCACTGCCAGGTGCTCCCAGTTGTGTAAAATATAGTTTAGATTCTGACCTGTGTAAGCATTGATTTTGGGTTCTTTTCTCTCTCCCTTATTCTAGGCCTGTGATTGGTGGTGCAAGAGGGAGATAGCTTTTAGCAGACTATGGGCAGCCATCTCCCTTTTCGAATGGCATGATATTATGTTGGCTGATCAGCAGCCTGTGCTGAATGGCAGGAACACCTGCGCCATCTGTTACACTCTATTTTCATCTCCCAGCAAACCGTCGGGGGGGGGGGAGAGCCACGGCCTAAAGGGACGCGCTGTGTTATTTGTTCAACAGGTCAAGTTTAAGCCTTGCAGAGAGGGACCACCAAACCAGATCTTATTTATATGGCACGGCCCACGGTGACTACAAAAAAAAAAAAAAGACACTGACATTGACTGGGCAGAGCTGGTGATAAAGGAGAAAATACTAACTCAAGAAAAGTAATTAGTGGAGATTATTACTGTCACAATCGTTAAATGACAATAACGTAATGTTACCCTCAGAAGGCTTCAAAGACAGGTTAAAGGGATCACCTTGTGATTTTAACTCTGTTCGTGTGCTTCGCAGGTTCGAGGAAAGAAGAAATTTGTGCTTTCCAGGTGAGGATGAAACAGGCTGTGCAGGATTCATTCCAGATCACTCGGCAGCAAACGCGGTGTAATCCCCCTTATCTGCGTACTTACCTGTCGCTGACAGGGATCCGAGCCTACCTCTATGAACCTCGTTGGCCTGACATTCTGGCGGGAGCAAATCCCCCGTCTAATTTGTAGGCCGAGGCAGCTTTAACACCTGCCACGTCAACGCTTATCTTCTGAGCACCCAAAAGCCTCCGAATCATCCCACGGAAGCTTCACAACAAGTGAAAGGGCTCGTAATATCTACACGGTGAACAGTACAGTTTGTGTCATACCATGAACACACAACATGCAAAGTGCTTACTCAGGGTTTATGGTCTGATCGAAATACTCAGACATATGCTTTCTGTGCTGATAAATCTATTTTTGTTACTATGCAATAAATGGCTGGTCCTGTTACTACTACTGCATTATGATATCGCTCTTCAAACAATAATCTTAAATCCTCCATTAAAACTTGATTGTTAATCCTCACAAAGTGAATCCGGGCAGGATTATAGGTGTATATTGTGTTTGATTTTTTTTTCTTTTTTAATTTACGGCTCTGTAATCCTAAGAAACGTTTTACATAATAAAATGAGAATATGACGTGAGGAAATGGGAAATAATACTACTTTGAAGAGTAAGATAACAAGCCTTGTCTCTACTGTGGAGATTACTTCTTTAATGCTGTCTCTGGGCTATTAAATATTCATGGTCATATGCTCCCCGTGGTTAATAGTCTAAAGTCGTCTGTGGCCCAGTGCCTGAAATTAATAAGCTTCTGCAAACATTGAATTTGTTTGAGCGACGTTATGAAAGGTAATCCATCACACACAGGGTCTGAATTGAATAGCGCGCGTACGAAAACGAAGGGACGACTCGTTTAATCAATTTCCGGTACGGGCTTTTTTTTTTTTTTCCACTCCCGTTTTAACAAGCTCAGCACCCACCGTGAAACATCTGCACAGCTGCGTGTCCTCCCGAGGTACGATAAGCTGTGGTGTTGGGAAGTGTGCACGTATTTGTTTTGTCTCTCTTTTCAAAGTAACTCAAAGGGCATTTGCAGGAAGTCACAGCAGCGAGCAGGTGAGAGAAGTTCAATTATCGAGGCCTCGTGCGGGTGAGAGTCGTGTCGTGGTGCCTTAATTCAAGTGAAGCTCATGTTTCTGCTGCTATATCGTAAACGTATTTAAGCCGTAATTAATGGCGTTATAACTGCAGCTAACCGACCGAGATAAGGATGTTGTATAAGCTTTATTCCGAACGTGGTATCAATTGAATAAGTGTCTGCTTGTTCTTCCGGAGCAGAGTGCATCCAAGGGACCGTAATAATTAAATTTGGCTTTGTCAACATTCCGACATTCTCTATGTGACGTTTTATATTCCCTCTGTTCGTACGTTTCTGATATTTTTTGGTTACTTTCTAATTCAACCGGCCTTTAAAGGGCTCGAGGAGAAGGCTTTTGGTGACATCTGGTGGTGTTAAACGGTAACAGCACTTTGTGGGAAGCACAATGAGCAGAGGGACGTTTCGGCCGCCGGTTTTTTGAAACACTGAAAAATGTGATTTTACACCACAATCTGACACGCAAAGAGGACAATCCTCTCCCGCCACATCAACACTGGGACACGTTGAGTTTTTACCCGAAGGCGTGTTTGCCGTCTTTCCCAAACAGGATTTAGCGATTACAAACGATATCGACTGGGCCACCGTATCAGCCTCTCATGGCCGTTTTGCCTCCTAATACTTAAAATACGTGCATCATACATTGGTGTGAAAATAACGTACACGTGTAATGCACGATGCATCATTACATCGGTTTGCCTTTAAATGAACGAGAACGGTACGGACTTAAGGGTGAACATTACAATGAGTGTGTGTGTGGGGGGGGGGGTCACATCCCACGATGCATTGCGCGGGTAGCTGAAAAATGTATTTAAGCTTCAAACAAGCAAACGACGTAATTACTTGCAGGTGGTGTTAGTCGACTACACACATTTCACACGTGCACAGACACGCGGTTTGGGATGTCGTGAATCCACACTGTCGCACCGTAACTGAAGAACGTGTGTCGCGGCATGACTCCCCCGTCGGCGACGCCGTTACGTCAGCTTTGCGCAGTGGCAGTATCGTAGCCGATGAGGTTTATCCGAGGCGCGATTATTGCTAGTTGAAAACTTTACCCAATACCCCGCCTTGACGACTTGCAATATAGTCGGCAATGGCAATTTTTGACGGTCTCTAAGGAGACTGATACCTCTGTAGAATGAAATTAATACTAAAATCTATGTCTAGACTCTCACCACATGATGCGTTAAATTATGCTGTCTGTAATTATCAGTGACTATTGTGCAACTGTTAACTTCATGATTACTCCACTATAGGCTTTACATTAATTGGTGGAAAAATGTCATAAATTCAGGTCACATTGTTGTGGAATGTAGTGTATATTATTTAAGTGATCATCTTCATTGTTAGTATTCTTGTACATACACCTTGTGTATTTGCCCCTTTTGCAAATCACAATTTATACAACATATAACGTATACACATGTCTGTGAATGAGTGCATCTGATTGCAACTGATACTCTTTATTGTTTACATGTTGTTTATATTCATCGTGTAAATTTGCTATTTTGGCACAATAACTAGTCTGGGAACGAATACCGTTTTATCTTAGATTACAACGTGTGCGTGTGTGAGTGCGTGCGTGCCTGCCGAAATAAAAAGTTCCGCCCACTACAGTCACATGGCACGTTAAACGTGAATCCGAGGCGTGATTATCGCTGTTTGACAGCTTTAGCATCGCAAAACCTCTTCGTAACCACCTCAAATCTGATTCCTCTTAACCAGACACTGATAAGGAAAGTGACATTAAGCTGTTTTCCCTCTGTATTACGCAAACGTCTTGCACACCCTAACCGAGGGATGTAGGGCTCTGACACATATCCGCGTGGATGACGGTTGGTCGTCAGCTTTGCGCAGTGGCAGTATCGTAGCCGATGAGGTTTATCCGAGGCGCGATTATTGCTAGTTGAAAACTTTACCCAATACCCCGCCATGACGACTTGCAATATAGTCGGCGTTGGCAATTTTTGACGGTCTCTAAGGAGACTGATAAACATGTCAAAGTTTTTACTTGAGAGCAGCCCTTAAGATGTATCGCGTCATTCCTAAAGCGACTGTGTCGCACTAGTGTCTTCGTCACTTCCGCTTACAATTTTCAATTTTATGTGTATTCATTTGCTTCCGTGTTGTTGCGTTTTTTTCATGTCGGATCGTTTGTCGTTGGTCATTTGTCTTTGTGTGTCAAAACCACCACACGTTTCCACCATTACATTACAATGAGGGGATTATTGATACATCTTTGTTTTATTTACTTATGCTATATTTTCCTCACGCTCTGTTCCCATCGTACATAAATGCGTTTGTAACTTTCCAGTCTCGATTAAGTTTCTCTATTGATAACTCGGGGTGAAAATAATCTAATTGCATTCTATAAAAATAGTTAAATAAACTGGTATATTTAAGCCACGCCCACACCGCACCATATCAGAGAAGGACGGTGATCCGATAGACTCACTCGTAGTTTACGTGTTGACGTCAGCTTTGCGCAGTGGCAGTATCGTAGCCGATGAGGTCTATCCGAGGCGCGATTATTGCTAGTTGAAAACTTTACCCAATACCCCGTCATGACGACTTGCAATATAGTCGGCAATGGCAATTTTTGACGGTCTCCAAGGAGACTGATCATACTGTTAATATAAAGTGTCATAGTGAACATGAAATTGAAGCGTTGAAATTTTAGTCCAGCTATTACACCCCAAATGTAAAACCTGAGATGACATATAGTGTATATTGCTACTACATTGTTAAGACCTCCTACTTCATACGATAATCGGACATGATATAGATCTGTCTAATAAGTTCAAATGTCGCTCTTTTGACATTGTTATGAGCATTTAAGCTTCATGACCTCGCGGTAATACGTCCTTTTCATTAACTTTACATCAGCTCTCCAAAGGGGAACTTTGTTCTCGTTGCTCTGTGTGTTTTCGGTTTTATCAACTCAACATTACAAAAAAACAGTATCTGTTTTGTTACACTTCCATGCACTAAAGGTGCTGATTGAACAGCAGATGGCGGTGTTCCACAGGATATGAAATCAAAAGGAAGTGGTAGAGGAACACAAAGCTTAGAACACACGTCTACTATTTCTTTCAGCTTTTTTTTTTTCAATACTCGATGAACCTTGAAGATTTTCGACATTTAGGCGTCGGACTCATTGATGATTCCTGCATCATCATGAAAGAGTTTTGTGCTCCTGTGATTGATATCTTGTTCGGAAGTGAAAGAAACACTTGAGAAAGGTAAATGGCAATGGTTTCTGATTGGAGAAAGGGGGGGGGGGGTGAAGAGGGTTTAATCAAGTCAGTCTTGTCATTAGGCAGACGCTCTCTGAGCCTCTCTTCACCCCGGGAACACTTCTTCTCTCGCTGTCATGCACACTTAATATTCTCACTCTCTCACACCGTCCATACTTGACATTTCTACCTTCAGAAGTGTAGCTCTCATTCAAAAACGTAGGAATGCGGCTGCAGGGAACTGTGGCAAGAGCAGTAGTAATTCATTATAAGTTGTTATTGTTTGAGACACTTCAGTATCATAACCAACGTCAGTAGACTTCATTTAATGTTGGTTTGAAAGGAGTTTTAATTTTTAATCTAATATTTAAAATTGGTTTTATTACTTGGACTCGTTTCTGAGCAATGATGTAGAATTTGTCAAAAGTATCAGATTTCGTCATTACTCTAGCATTAGTTCAGTGTCAGTTATTAATCAGAATATTCTTTCAAATGTGATTACTGTGATATCCCGCTGCTGTCCTCCATCCTGGTAATCAAATTATGAGGGGGGGGGGGGGGGGGGTGTGAGCCGTGCTTTCAGACAAGGTGAAATGAAAGCTTTGAAGAGTGATTCATATTTGCATAAATTACTTGGGGCCTGCATTTAATCTTCATTCTGTTTGACCCCATTGCTTTTACACACACACACACACACACACACACACACACACACACACACACACTTACACCAATCCACTGAGCATTGACCACCGTGCACCAAATGGAGATTCAGAGTCCTCGATGCCTGTGTGTGGTCCTCCCGACCGGCGTATGACCCCAGTGTCCTTTTATGTCAAGATGGACTCATGGCACTCATGTGTGTGAGACACGAGGGAGGGGTTCCCCCCGGGTCCGTTTATCATCTCTCACACTCAGACCCCCTTTTTTTTATTTCACTGACAACTCTTTAGCTGTCAGGAAAGCAGCGGGAAAGATGTGTGGCTTTGTCCTACGTAAGCGACAGCCAAACATAAACAAATAAATTGCACAGCATCATAGGACTAGTTCCTAGGTAACCATGTGACAGTGCCGACAATCGCTATGGAAACGGGCGCATCCTCGCTCTCGCTCCGTCTCTGGGTGCTGCTGAAAAATGTGCGAGAATGTTTCCTTTTGCCCGTGAATTGCTTTCCAGGTTTGACAGATGTGGAGGAAGACGCCGTCACCTCGTAGGAAGTCATTCCCATTCATGCTCTGACGTAGAATGCAAACAGACATGTTTCTAACGCAAATGCTACACAAAAACATGGTTTATAATAAAATTGGTACTTGTGGGGCTGTCTAAAACGTTAACACCAATTGCATGCTTTTCCAACCCGTATGAGTGAAAACTGTCATTTGCATTAACAACATAACAAATGTAGGACAATTTTCAAGATCAGAGTAAACGAAAAACTCGTTTTAATCTTCTCTCTTTAGATCCTTTTGTTCAGCAAGCTAATTTGCAATCCGCTCTGCGGCAGGACTCTTGTTTTGATCCCAAACCCAGAGACAACCCGACGCTCCGAATGGCGCCTCTTCAAAGAGTGAGACATCACTCACCCTATTAAAAAAAACAAAACAGGTGCGACTCTAAAGGAGACGCTTTGATTTACGGCCAATTGTGGACATCCTTGTTGCGTCACTTGTTTTTCTGGGAGTGCTCCTCCTCGTCCTCCTCCTCCTCCTCGTGTCCCTCAGAGCTGACCAGAAGAACCGGCCCATTACTCACGGCGGAAAACAACAGAAATGTAGACATCACACCAATTACCCGAAAAAGTTCCTCAAGTCGTCCCACACAACCCAGTTCAACTTGTTCCAAACCCTCTAATGCCCCTCGCCGTCTACATCACTGAGGGGTTTCCCCCCCCCCCCAATTAGCCGCCTCCCGTGACAGGATTGTGCTTCAGCTTCAATTACTTCCAAAGCCCTTCAGGCAGAGGTGATGGGTCTCCTCCGCTCCCCAGGGCAGCTGTCTCCGCGCTCGTCCTTCTTCTTTTCATTGGAGGAGGGGGGCGGGAGGAGGACGGGGGGGGGGGTCGGTGTCAGAGGACAGCACGGCGTCGCGTCTCCGCTATCTGCCCTTCCTGTTCGTCTCTCATTTCAATGTTTCCTCGATTACGTACTTCATTGGACCCGACTTTATCTACAGATTCTCCGTATGAAGTGAATCCCCCCCCCCAAAAAAAGAAAGGTGTCCTGTGCGTCCCTTCAGTTTGTGTGTGTGTGTGTGTGCGTTTGCACGCGTCTGGGGCGCCGGTCGTTAAGAGAAGGGAACCCCCGACACTTTCAGGGTATTAGCAGAAGAACCTTGACGGCCGCGGGCCACTCGCATCGGAAATGGCTTCTTAAAAGCTGCCGGTCTCTCCTGTTTCCTCGGGATCCGGCCGCTTTTTAATTGGATTTCCCTGAAAACGCTACTGCCTCCGAGGCCTGAGCTCCGGTCGCGTGTGGCGGCACACAGTCGCTTTAATTATACGCAAACTTCAAAAAACAACTTTCGATTTGATTGGAAATCACAGCGTGACCAACTGTTACCCCTCCCCCCCCCCCTCCCCCCCCACGTAATCTCTCATGAAGCCTGAGTTCAAGTGTGAGTCATCAAGTCCGTCGTGCACGTCGTCTGGGGCTGAAATTAGAGGCGCTTGCAGAAAGGGATGAAGGTAAACCTCCAATGTGTAAGCTGCGTTTATTCCTCACGGTTCGCACCCCTACCTTCTGAAATGAGGCAGATTTGGGGGGGGGGGGGGGGACGTGAAGTCCCTGGAATATTTAATAAAAAGAAAAAAACCCATTAGAACAACAAAACAGGTCCAAGCTGAAAGCAGTTAGTCAGAGGAAATGAGCAACATGTATCCGTCTAAATGGGCACGTGAGCAGATAAGGACAAAGATGTTATTGTGCCAATCTGAACGTTTTATTGTTTAGTTTAATTGTGTCGGGTCTATTTGAGGGCCATCAAGGAGCAGAGGGCTTATTGTCTGTTCTTGAAGGATAGTTCCTGAACCACTGCTATTATGCGCAATAAAAAATAAAAAAAAGTGTGCTCTGAAATGCTCGCAGAATGGCGGCTTGTTTACAGCATTTGAACCGCCGATGATCGAGTTTAAACGCTGGAGGAAAAAGGGCCAATTAGAAGGATTTCAACTCGGAGAGTATGAAGTGGGACGCGCACCACTTTCCTCTGGGCTCAGCTGGGAACTTTTAACAAGGTACAGGAGGGGAGCTTTTGAGGGGGAAGGGGGGTGGGGGGGGGGTTGTTAAGACTGCACGTGTGGATCCACTGTGTCATGAACCTCAACGCCGCGTCCCATCTGTTCTCCCCCTCGCCAACTTGTTAGAAAGCGGCTATAAATGGGTTCTGGTGTTGCTTTCACTAATCTAACACCACACAGGGTTGTTTTTTTTTTTCCTTCTCGTTTTTAGGAACATTGGTGTGTTTGAAGAAATGTGACGTGTGACATCAAAAGTAGTGGATTGAGCCAAAGGCATCATTGATCCACTTCTCAAGCCCCCCCCCGCAACTCAAACAGGCAGCTGGACGCTATCTTTTATTTTTTAAATGGGCCAACCAGGGCATGAGGGGGGGGGGAGGGGGGGCAAGGAGGAGGTGATGGATGGAGGCCTCTGTCCAGTGCAGGTGCTGCAGACACCACTTGCGGCCCATCAGGTGATGAGAGCAAGCATATGTTCACCAAGCTGGTGCAGACAGACGGGGAGGAAGACGAGGAGGAGGAGGAAGACGAGGAGGATCCCTCCTGAAGCATCAGGAGCTGGGGGGGGGGGGATCGTGCGCTCACCTCTCCTCGGCTCTACCCACGCAGGGGGGTTGGGGGGGGGGGGGGGACTGCTTTACTAAACGCCTTGCATCCATTTGAAATACACCATTTGGGTTCATTACCTCGGGCCACTCGCGTAACGATGAGTCAGCAGTGGACATCGCTCATCAAACCGACGCGTCGGCATCAGCCCTGACGACCGAACCAGTGACAAACAACGTGATTTCATGTTTTAAACTCTCCACCTCTCCTGCGAGGTATAGAGAAATAGCGCATATTTATTTTAATGAGGTTTACGCCGGTCCCTTTTTGACGGGAGGCGTTAAATGGCAGGCGGCCGTTTCCAGTGGAGCTCCTGAAGGACGTAACGAGAGGCCCAAAAAATGAAAGCGAAGCAGCGCTCCAATTTGTCAGCGTGGTTTTGGTGGCGAGCCGTCGGGCTCCGGAGGCTCGGCGAAATACTACAGTCCGCTTAAAGGAGCCATTGTTTCCCCCCCCCCCCCCCCCGATCAGAGTGAGCAAAGGGAGGAAAGCTGCCTCCTGCGGCCAGAAGACGAATCCACCAGGAGCGACCCGGTGCAATAATTAGTATTGATGACTTGTTTGGTTGTCGGTTTGTAAGTCTGCGATGAGGCTGACGAGCGTCATTTACATTACAAGCAGCGTTCTGTTTATCAAATTTAATTTGTGTTAATCTCTGCACTTAATCCACTTTAACATTTATACGGCATGCATAATTCACACTGGGGCAGCCAAGTACATTCCCACCGATGTGTTAGGTCGGTCCCCCCCCCCCGTCCCCCCATGAAAACGTAATTGGGAAGCCATTTAAAGAGCGATTCATCTTCCCTTGCGTACAAATCAAATTGGGAAGACATAATCATATCTGCTCCTCGTTTGGCGACTAAAAGGCTCATCGGGCTCCAGGTGCTCGGATTATATTCTTCCCGAAACAGGGCCAGTCACTTTCCGTCTGGCCACGTCATTCTTCTGCCCGTCACCTGGGGGGGGGAAGGGAGGGGGGGGGGGGGGCGATGAGCACTCATCAGATGAGGCTTTGCATTTGCACCGTAATGCAAAAAAAAAAAAGTTTGGATGCTCCAAGATGAGTCGGTCTCAGGGGGGGAGCAGGTCACATGGTGCGGTTTTGCTTGTGGATGTGTTTTGCTTCATTGCGAGTTGGAGTTGTTTAAAAATAGCCGGAATGACGCAATCCGCCCGGATCTGAAAACACCTTCATGAAAGAAATGTAAACGTCTCCAACAGTTTTTGCCATTCAGCTGTGCAGACCGACTCAGCATGTCGTAACCCTTTGGAAAGGGAAAGAATCGTTGTCGCTTTCAGCTTGAACAGTTTGGGGCCCCGAATATCTGTCAATGCGACCGGTCCGGTTGTGACATTCTCTGCACAAAGCTCTTCGGCGCCCAGGCAAAGCGGATCCATGGACGTGCGGGGAGCGTCGATGCAGCCGCAGGGGGGGGGGGGGAGGACTCGGGCCTGAGTTTATTATTGGCTTTCTCTCCTGACCTTCGACCCGTTCCAATGAGAATGGCTGTTATTTTCCAACGAGCGGGCCGAGCCGAGGTCGGGGTCTGCTGGGTCACAAGCGCCCACCCGGAGAACCCGGGGTGGGGGGGGGGTGGGATGGCTGATGGAGCGTCGGGACATGGTCATCATCCATGACAAATCTCCTGTCAGACAGGTTCTCCTTCCACCGGCTCAACACAGAGGGCAAGATGTTATTGTACGGGAACCCGAAATCAGAGACAATGACAGATTGAAATGTGACAGGGACTAAAGTCTTTACTTAAATTGGCAAATGTCTTGTAAAACAGAGAGAAAGTTCCCACACTGTGCACCACGTTTCGGATCTGTACATTGAAATGATACTACAGAGACTTCAATGCCGAACTGAAAGGTGCAGCATGAGAAACCATCACGCTGCAGACAGTGGTGAGTAAAACCACTGGATCAGACCATAGTACAAACAGAAAGAGATGCAAACACCATCTGGCCGTACTTGTGTGCGTACTGTGGGTTACTGATGATGTCATCATCTTACAATCTGCTCCGAAATCAAGAGGGTATTTAAATTACGTTGTGGTGTAGAAACTTAAAATAACAAACAAATGATTAAACAGCCAACATGAAAAAATGTAAGATTTACATTTACAGAATATATGATACATTTTCTTTTTTGTGGTCTTTTATTTAATCATGAAAAAACTATTATTGTTACTGTTCATTATAGGGAAATAGTAGTTTTGATCCATCAGCATGTTACTTTCATTGAGTTTGACTTTAATTGCAGGGCCTTTAAACGCTGGATGCAGAGAGAGAGAGAGAGAGGCCGCCTTTAGTTGTGTCAAATCATAGTTCAATTACAAATTAGCACCCTGAAATGTGGCGGCTTCCGAGTCAACGCACTGAACAGACGAGAAGGCGCCAAAGATAAACTCAAAAGTTTTCCTCCGAGAACATCTCGTTCTCTCTTTTGACTCTGAGCAAATTAGGATCGAGGTTTATTTTCAAGGAGCAAACAAGAGTGTCGTTGTATTCTGGAGGAAAGACCGTGTCCTTGGCTTTGACCTTGCCTGGGAGCTGCTGTGAAAGGAATTGAATAAAAGGCACACACTCAACCCAAAAAAAAATAAAGAGCAGCATCCTTAATGTCAGAGAAAAGGGCTCATGACTCAGAAATATGATGCAAGGGTTTTTTTTTCTTTTCTTCTCAGATTTGTTGAAAGGTTTATGAATAATAGTCAGAGAGAATCAATCTCTCCCGGTGCGGACTTTTGCCCCCGAAATGTCACCGTAATCTGACTTGATCAAGTTACGCATCAAATTACCGGTTAAATTTACTAAAAAAGCCATGCTGACCTTAAAGTGTAAAACGCCACTTTGAGGAGTCATGCACACAGTTCTCGGTACATGTCGGCGATGCATATACATATATATACATATATATATATATATATATATATATAAGACAAATCCAATGGAAGTTGATACCAGTGAAGAGATGATGGGCTTTATTTTGTGGAGCATTTCACCACCGCACTTACATGTAAATGTTGCTTTGCATGTTTAATGTTTAATGTCAGCTGAATGAGCCACACTTAACCATCCCCCCCCCCCCCCCCCCCCCCCCCGCCCCCCGGCCTCCGTTGTTGCATCAATTCAGTACCAATAAATTCTGCTGTTGTTAGCAGCCGGCGCATTTGTCTCCGCGTGGTTCTCCCCGGTCCTCGAGCGTGAGGGGGGGGGGGGGGGGGGGGGCAACGGCAATTGTTTGCGGATACGGATTACATTTAAATTTCAAATTGAGAATCGACCACAAGCCTTCGAGAAGCAGATTCTCAGTTCCACCCGCGCTGAATCCGTCTCCTTCCCTTTCGAGGCTTCACACAAAAAAATGTCAGTCAACATCTCACGCATCTATGCGTCGGAGAGATGAACAGTTTGGTGTCACACGTGTTTGTCTTCACTCTCTAAATGTTGATAAAGGCTCAGCGCCCATCGTGTACTGATAAGAAAACAAGACTGCAGAAAACCTTCAGCTTTAATATCCGACGTCTAAAAGGGAAGCGGGAAACCAGAAAGAGGTCGTCGCGCCGAATGAGTCGTCGGTTTCGAACGGCTGCTCTGTGCGGCCTCTGTGCGGACGGACGGAGGAAAAGTGGCTTCCGCCCCCCCCCCCCAATCTGGATTTTCACTGTAACACGGTGTCCACGCTGCGACAGCCGCGCCGTCAAAGCCATCGGGTGAGATAAATGGCGTCCTTTCAGCGACAGATTGCCAACTGTTAAATTTAGACCACATCGCCGCCCGCTCGCCCCCCCCGCAGGGCGACGATCACCACGAGTGTGTTTTGTAATGTGTGATCATCTCCTAACTGCCCGAAACTTCCAGAGGAAACCACACCGTGCCCACTTTAAGGGGCCCGAGACCCAAAGATAAACCAGAAACCACAGGTTGTTGTTACCTGGAGGGAGTCTAAAAAAAAAAATCACGAATACAAGAAAAAACAAAAACCTAAGTATGC
The DNA here is from genome assembly GCF_949316345.1 of Pungitius pungitius. Lineage (NCBI taxonomy): Eukaryota > Metazoa > Chordata > Actinopteri > Perciformes > Gasterosteidae > Pungitius > Pungitius pungitius. The sequence continues at coordinate 18,477,277 of NC_084905.1, forward strand.
ATGTTTATACAGAAACAGGACCAGCATGCAACGCAGCAGGCAGCTTTCGCCCAGCTCTTAATGTTTCGATACAGTTATATAATAAAGAGTCAAATAAACACAATTATCACTTTGTGATATTCTCGCATTTCCACCTATGCAGATATATTTGCCAAAATATAGCGACACAGAAAACACATTGATTGACTACCTGTTCAAAGAGGCCACAAGCGAACTTCTCCAAGTGGCAACCCCCCACCCCCCCCCAAGCCCCCCGATATGGAGCCTTCCACCGACTGAACCTCCCTCCTGTTTTGCTTTGGCTGCCTTCCACGTGGCCATTTGAGCCCACAGAGTCCACGGCTGAGTCCTTGAGCGCGTGGCCCGGGACGGTCGCCTGCCATCCGTCCAAGGGGGGGGGGGGGAGGGGGGATGAATAATGGACGAGTGCAGTGCAGAGATTTTTCATCTCGTCCACCAGTGTGCGTGGAGCCTTTTTTTCCTCTTATGTTTTTCACCGGCTTTCCCGAAGACGCATGGGACAGAAACCAACGTGTGTGTGTGTGTGTGTGGACGTTGTATCAGCTCCTTATGAAGTAACAAAACAGCTTTGATCATGAGGTGCAGTGAGTGCATCTGTATTTAGGACAACCCCGATCCTGTTATATCAGGAATCCCAGCGGCAAGCAGTCAGGTTTGAACCTAGATGGGAGAAAAAAGTGCTGTTGTGGAAGCAGACAATAGCAGTTGCTAAGAAACTGACGGGGTGCCGGACAATGATAATTACACTGCTGGAATGTGATCGCTTGTGAATAATTTATCCAGCATGTGGAGGTAACACGAGCGCGTGACACGTCGCACCCCCCTCCCGACGATTGGACGACCTGCAGCCAGCAGGGCGCCGTACGAAGGAGGGAATCCGCATCAGGATTCAGTGGGAAACGCAGCAGGCGTCGTAACAGCTGCACGAACACGGTGGCTGTCACAGAAGGGAATGACGTGAACGCCTCTGTCTGCTTCACTTACTGCATCCTTACCTGCACGCCCCCCCCCCCCCCCCCCCCCCCTCTCTGGCGCCGTATGAAATGCGTTCTCTTTGCACGTCGAGCTTCTCGCAAACAGACGAACCGCCATCGGTGGATTCCTCTCTGTGCACGTGAAGTTAGGGTCTACAGCTCAGTGAACGCACAAAGTGGCAAACTGCGGGGGGGCCCCGAAAGCCACCGTTTCACTGTGTCACCTCCTTTGTGTTCATTCGGGGGGGTAAAATAAATGGACAACATATTTAGGCTTTGTCTCACACAGTACCACCGGGTCAAGATCTAACTTTAAAACCCTCTGCAAAGGTATTATGTTTTTTTTTCATAGCATTAAATACAGTCTACACGACTTAAAGAGCTCTTCCGCTCAAACAAAGTTCCTGAAAGCGCCGTCAAACTGGCGAGATGAACAAAACGGGGGGGGGGGGGGGGAAACATCCGTACTTGCAGCGATGCAAAAAAAATCCTCGACTCCCGCGTCGAATCGATGGGCTTCTGGCCATCGAGTGTGGACACACACTTCAGGGCCCTGACGTGACGCGACATGCCGCGACTGGCCCTCTCCCCTCTGTCTGCCAATCATTGCATTTGGGGTTTACTTTAAAAAAATCAATCGACAATCCTCTCAGAGATGCATGAAACGCAGACCAAAACGCAGCCTGCGCTGTTTTCCCATTTCTCATCCTCATTTTTACCTGCGATTGATTTTAAAACTACACCACCTGTGGCTGCTGCTTTATTCTGCTAAAAAAATAAAAAAAAATACTTCTATGGTTTCATTGTTTCCTGATTGAATTGCAGATGATTGGCGAACCTGCTGTTTCCACCTCCGGGAAGACGCTAAAATAACAGCATCTGACGGCTTCCGCTGTATATTTTCCGTAAATGTCAGGGCTAATGACACATCGGGGGAAGATGTGCTGCGGAGGGAAATATTGGTTTTAAAAGAGAAATGATTCACTTCCCTTTCGTCAGACGCAGATTTCATTCCTGATGCCTGTCACATGCTGCTTTTTGTGACAACCATTGGATTTACAGGAGCTTTTACAAATAGCCCGCGTCTTCCCTTGTTTGCCAAAACATGTAATTAAATCAATTAATTAAAGACAAACCAATCAGAAAGTGCTTAAATAAAAATAAAGTTCCTTGTCAATAAGAAGCATCCATGCAAAAAGGTACATGAATTGTATTCTGAGTAAAACAGAAATGTCTTTATAGGGTGTCATTTACTCTCTCCAACCTTCATTTGTCCTGTATTCTATTTTAATTGCTGTCCTCAGGTCAGTGTTTTCGGATCAGCCTCTTAACCGGAGGCATCCGATTTAACAGAAAAGCCTCTTCATGAACTCATCCTTCATAACGAGTCACTGGGATGTTTTCCAGGAGGAAACATTCTCTCGAGGTCGTTCTCTGGTTTAGCTTTGTTCCAACTTTACACCACTTGACAACCAAATATAAATTAAAAAAAAAGTGAATGCTTTGAATTATTTTTGTGTCACATTTATTTTGTTACAAGCCATACTTATTTAGTTTTTACTTTACAGGCACTCTCATAGAAGTGAACCAACGTGATGCAGGATCAGCGAGGTCGACTTTTACATTTCCCCCCCTCTGTCCATTTGTTGTCTGAAGGATGAAATCACAACCACTTTTTCAGCAACACTCATCTTATGGAAGCGTCTTGCGGTAATAGACGTTCTCTCAGATGCTCTTGGAATTTCACGGCTCGGGTCTGAGAACTCTTAGCAGGTGTGACTGCGAAGAGATTATTTCATTTCGAAACTGACGTGAAGCCTTTAGACCGAATTCGTATTTAAAGCTTTTGCCCGCTGGCTTCATTGAACTGAATTCATGATCGTATAAGTGCAACCGTCAGATGTCGAGTGTGAAAGAGTTTGTTACAACAACAAAGAGGAAAAGTCTGACTCTTTACACTTTTAATGGAAACTTGTTTCAGTCTTGTCTTCAATATAGCGTAAAAAGTGACTTGTCTTATTCAAAAGGTGAGTGTTTCCGAGCCAAACAACGCAGGGTCTGAGTGCTGTGACCTAGATTTGTTTTCCATGTGAATGACACAGCTGACCTGAGCTGATTAAAGGCCATCAGCAAGCGGGAGGGTCAAAGGTCCCTCGTCCCTTTCAGGTCCTGTTGGGTTGATCAGAAGCATTTGACTAATCCCCTCTGGATGGGAAGACGTGTCTTTTCGGATTGTGGAGCATCGCCTCAGCTCATGTCTTATCAAAAGTGCTAATTTAAGGAATAAGGTTAGATTTCAGACTTGATAATGTTGTTATGTTATGTTGGTGTAAGTTACTTGGTCCCTCAAAACCTTCTGATTTCTGAATTTTAAGAATGGGTTACAAATTAAAAAAAAGGCACAATAACTTTATACACGTTTTTGTGGTTTAGTATTTACAGTAGAACGTATTAAAGGCTGCAACTTCAAGGTCCTAAGGAATAGCCATTCAAGGTGTTTCATCAGGATTGTTCACAAATCCTCAACACGGAGCAATAACCTTCTACTCTTACGCTCTTTTGCACTAGTCCCTGTCTCACTTCATCACACCCCCACCCCCTTTGAGAGTTCAACAGTGGCTCTTTAGCTGACAACTTAAATGGGTCTTGAGGAGGACAACAAAAACCATTTAAAATGGCAGCCTCTGCCACTGGGGAGGCGTCTGTTGGAGCCATTTGGGAAATTAGCCGAAACAGCGTGAGTTCTCAAAGGCCATCCGGTGGACAGCACTGCCGGAGCTGTCTTCTAGAGTCATTTAAAGTGATTGTGTCTTCAGTCTTCTTTTGAATTGAAATGTTTTTGGGTGACTTTCAACAGACTTTCTTAGATTGACAGGCTCGGGATCCCCTCAGGCCAAATATTTGCTCTTTTTTATGCAAATGATGAACTTTTGTGGCTGGATTATAACATTCAAATTAGTTCCCTAACAATTAATTCCTGACAAAGATCCAATTTACACTCAAGCCCTTGGTGTGCCCTGGGTGGCTTGAAAAGGTCTAAATATTCCAGACTGACTGAAATGCATCAGTTTAAACTGCATTTCAATGTCACAGGCCAGAAAAGGTCACTTTAAAGGGACTTAATCATTATGCTTTGACCAGTATTTATCCATACAAAGTTAAACACGTTTATAATCGGGCCCTTATGCTCAGATGTTATGTAAGATAGCGGTTGTGCAATCTGCCCATTTTTCCTCTGGATGTTGATACATTATTAAAAATTGATGTAAATGATTTGTAGGTTCGCAGATTCACGGCTTCATTAATTATTAATGTTATATACAGAAATCTAAGAAAAAAAATGGTGTTGAAATAACTGTATATTTCTGTCCTTTTCCCCCTCTATCTCAAAATGTAATTAATTTATTACGGACTAACATCACGTTCACATCAAACCTGCAGAGCCTAGTGAGCACGTAAGCTATCACATATAAAAATAATAGAAGCTGCATTACTTTATTGTATTTCTATTCATGTATAAAACAAGATAAATATGTCATTATCTTGTCTATACGTAGAACACAGATATTGGCCTGGATTTCACAACTGCTCAGAAAAGATTACATTTAATATTTTTCTCATATCAATCATTTTTAATAAGGGTTTGAAATTGAACAGCCAAAAAATGGATTTTAACATTAAACCATATATTTGTAATATTATCCTAATGAGCCATATGTCAAAACGAACCATGAGATATGCAGTAAAACAAGACATTAATCAGGAATGGAAGCTTTCCGATAACATTGCCAAGTGTCAGTTATTGATCAGTTGAAGGTAAATCAGCATCTCTGGCACGCAGCTTTTTAAAAAGAGATACCCGACAAAAAAAAGAGTCTACTACGCAAAAAGTTTGTCTCACCCCAGGGGACGTTGGTCTAAACTCACGAAACCTCAGTTTTGCACGTCGGTCCCACCTGTGCTCACTGCTGCGTTCACACACGGATGTGAGTGACTCTGTGAGCTTTGGCACAAGCAGAGACCTCTCAATGACATTCCCGTCGCCATGTAATATGAGTGCATTTGAAAATTTGCCGCCTCATTAAGGGTTCAGCGAACAAACAAAAGGCAGTGGCTACTGTGCCGTTAAAAAAAGGGGCGCACGGCTTGGTAACAACAGTTATTGTTACATTCTGAGATCCTGCAGAAGCGTTTCAACTATATTTAACTCCCTGACCATGAGTCATAGCTCGGCCTCTGGAGTGAATTCAAACGCACTGTGGAAGTCGACCTTTTGGAATAATTTGCAGACACTGAGTCTCTGTAGGAAGACGCGCCCTTCTTTTCTGCTGTGTCTAAATCACACAGTGAAAACTGGAGGTTCAGGCTCCATAATTTAACCCACAGAAAGAGATATCTGCTTTGCACTTAAATATTGCAGTGAATTTCTTTGCATAAAGGTTTAATTTAAAAGTAAATTAATAAAAAACTGCCTCACTGAGTGGCGGCTCCATGTATAGCTTCCACTTTATCAGTTACAAGATAATATTCTATGTGATTTTTTTATTTTTTATAACTGCACCAAAATCCTCTTTGCAAAGCTTATTTCTGGGACTGGCTTAAGATTACTGCTGATATTTCTAATTTGTAAAAAATGTAACTAAAGATTTGGCTTCATGCCTGTGGATGGCTTTGTCAACAGGATTAAAAATGGATGATGTCGTCTTCTTACTATATAATTAACTAAAATACCAAGAGAAATATGGCAACGAGGGTGGATCAAATCAATGCAATAGACTGAAATACAACATTTAATGGACATATTTCTCTGTTCAACGTGGAAAACAATTCAGTGTGAAATATTTTCTGCTTTATAATTATACACATTTTCTCTTGGTAGCTCCTGAGACTGTTATCTCATTAGAATGTGTTTAGTCAGGTATCCGTAAGGTCACTTCTCCCTGAAGACCTACAATCAGTCTTCTTTTTAAACAACCCGTATAGCTGCCCCCAGCTCATTAAAAACAGCATGCAGGGTTAAAGCACTTCTGCTTCGCCTTGCACCTGGAGGTCGGACCTCGGAGTAATAATCCAATAGAAACAACTAAGGCCACCAGGTTTCTATAAATGCAGACACCATTCCGTCCCTGTTGAGTTCTGCATCGTCAATGAGGCCCAGATTTAAACAAGGGTCACTATAAGTGTTCCCTGTTGCAGGGCTGCACACCAGAGATAACTGATGGGCTTCATTCTAATGTGATTAAATCTCACCTTTGCAATCAATGAAGTCTACGTAGCGTCCCCACAGCTGTTATTGTTTGCCAAATCCTTTTATTCCACATCCAAACGCGATGAAGGCTGCGGCAGTGATAAGGACATTCTCAAACGGTCAAGAGAGAGCTGCACTCCTTCTCGCTGGAGTACATGTTTTTTCTCCCCCTGTCGACTTCATATTGATTCCAGTTGTTAATATGAAGGGCCACAAGACCGCTGATTATACGAGTGAACACTCTTAAAGCGAACATGCCTCTGGGGTCCAATGATAAACATCCCCCATAAAGCATACTGTAGACTTTTCTGCCTAATTGCTGTCAACATAGTTAGGGCTACAGAGATTTTCACCTGCGTGCATGACCTTTATTCCCTCGAAATATATTGAACCAGCAGATGTGATATTTAAGGTACGGCTCCGGTGGCCTTTTTTCATTTTGGATCTGACTCCTGCTTGGAAAAATATACGCTTAACTGGATTTACTACGCTCTTACAAATCTCCCCTCTTTGATCCCTTGAGACGTTTTTGATTACCAAAAAGCAATGAGGGGAAATATTCAGGATGCAGGGTTCCCCTTTTTAGTGCGCGCTAATACTCACTTTGGCCGACCTTTAAAACTCGGCTATAATCTGTTTGAATTTGGGGCGGGTCGAGGTATTGGGTTCGGCCACCCACTGCTTTGGCAAAAGGCAGAAAACACACAACAGAAACACACGTGCAGGAAAGTAGGAATATAATTGGACTGAGCTGTACCGTGCATTCGAGCAATAGACAACTGCTGTAAAAGAATATGTCCATCGAAATCCAAATTGACTCGTAGTTGATAGGCTTTGTTCCATGTTTACATTTTCTTTAAATGAAGATTCTAGGACATCTACGCAGTAAGTAAATGTGAAATTCATTTGTGCTCTATGGGCGCCCACTCTTCTCCATTTAGATTTCGTTCGAGGGTATAGCTCGTTGGGTTATGAGTGTGTGATTCGAACGTACAGTGTAGGTTTCAGTTTTATTCCATGAACACTTGTGTGTTTTGCTTCCCACCTGCTGGGCGAACTGAAGCTGGTTAAAACCCTGAAATAAACACCAACTGAGTATCCACCGTGTCACAGTGTGATTCCCCACTGCAGAGACATTTTTTAACTGAATAATTCCTTTAAAATCTTACCTACTTACATTTTTGATGAATCAGTGCATTATTTGGAGCTCTTGGATCAACAGGCAATTCACACAAAACAACTTTCGTTAATTAGGCCACCATGACTCTGTTGTCAGCAAAGGTCAAGCTCTTCCTGTCTTTAATGCAAAGCGGGGAAGAATTGGCAGGTATTAACATATTAATAAGGAGCTGTTCTCCATATAAATAGGCCTGGTGGATAGCTTAATTCTCTCACCAGTTAAAGGTCGGCCACAGTGCATCTCGTCGGGGTAACATGAAACAGGAAGAATACCAAAGAGGCTGCACGAATGTTTTTTGCTCCTTTATTTTTTGTCGACTTTTGAAGTGCATTAAGTGGAGTAGTTTGCTACGCTAAAGAAGCTCGACACCATTACTTACAACATTCAAGCTCCCCCAAATGCCAATTTATTTACATGCCAGTGGCACATTCCCTGGTCTGATGTGCCACTTTCATGGAAGCTGGAGCATGAAATAAATTTTACATGAGTTGAAGCTAATCCGCGGCGGGTTGATTAGGTGCTAAAAAGGGAGTAATTCACCAGATAATGAATACAACTCGGCAAAAAATCGTCAATGATGACGCATAATCCCTCAATAGTTGTCACATTTTGTCTCCTTCTCATTTTTACCCAATATCCTTCCTGCAATTCAGAGAAAAATATATGAGGGAAATTATGCCAGTTATTCAGATTGTCTACGCCGGAAAAAAACAAACAGCCTTTTAGAAAGCAGCCGAAATCAACCACCTCTCCGCCGCAAAGTAAAAAGAGCAGAGAGTGCGTTCCAAACTTCTCTGCCGCCTGCTCGCAGTTCTCGTCTCATCTCAGCCCCTCCATGGCAGTCTGGCACCAGTCGTTGGGTGAGGGGAAGGCAGCGTTGTGCCGCAATCCAAGAAATAATGAACTACAAAGGACGAGACGTCAGAAAGTCTTTGAACAAAGAGGCGGTTTCTGGTGTTTGAAAAGAGAAATGGAAGAAGAAGAAGAAGAAGAAGAAGAAGAAGAAGAAGAAAGAAAGCCGAAGAAAGGCTCCAAGGTCGACTATCTCTCCACAACACACACGGTCGCAAACTCCCATCCGGGCGATGCTCGTGGTGTCCAGTTGTCAGCTGGCGTAGAGGCGCCCGGCTGACATTGTGACAGCAGCTATTGTTTGCCAGTACTCAGACAGTTGCTTTATTATGGAAGAGCAGAGCAGCTGCGGCCTGTGGTTTCGCCGAGCTGTCGTGCAGATGTGACATTTAGCCGGCAGTCGCCTTGCAGGTTCCTTTTGGCATTTAGGTCACAATTTTTGTCACTCTCATTTATCTTTACGAGCTCACCTTGATGAGTTTCCCTGCTGCCCCCCGTGGCCACGACCCCTCATCTCCCGATGAAGCCGGCAATCGATTTTTTGAAATGTCGTTTTCTGCGATCTTGTATATGCTTCAGTTATTCAAGAATAACATAACAAAAGGTAGATAACGTGGTATTGGGATTCACTGCAAGCAAGAGAGAAAAAAAAACCATGTCTTATGATCCTTGAATGTGTTTCTATGTGAACCAGACTCTTTAAACCTCGTGAAGCTGCCTGGAAATACATACTTTAGAATCTAGTACAGACTTGTCCTTCTGTTGTAGGTTAATCAATAACTTGGTAATTTAAATGAAAAATGGCTGTGAATGGATTCATTCAGATTTTCTATAAAAGTGATGGGGCAGTTTAAACTAGCAGTGTTCACGGTCTTGTTCTGGCGTGAAAGTCAGGTTGACTGTTAGAGGTTTTGCTCATTTGATGAACGGTCTTAAAAGTACTTTTTTTGTAATTTTGCATTTTGCATCTTCACGCTCCCAGTGACTAAAGACCTTTCAGGTTGATCGGCACAGCAGTTGTGAATTCAGTTATGAATTGGTTTAAAGCCGCAATCTGGCACGCTGCATCACACGACTCATGTTATGAACTGTACATTTTAAATATATAAATGGATCTTTGAGGATTTAAGATGTGCTCCTCTTAGCCCCTTCAATTTGTGCCGCTGGTGGTTCGTTAACAAACAGGAAGACACTGTGGTTCACTCTGTGTGTTTTTGGCTGAAGAGCATGCGCGTGGTAAATGATGCCCCCCCCCCCACCCGCGCACCCCCCACAGACGTCAGTCGGAGCCTACACAGGTCACAGCGGCAAAAGATGAGTCGCTGGTTCGCCGTACGAGGCATGTGCTCCTTGGCAGGCTGTGGAAGACGGAGAGGAGGTGGAGGGGAAGGGTGGGGGGGGGGGGGGGGGGGGGGGTCTGCTGGTGACGCTGTGGAGGGTGAAATGCAACATTTGGGAATGAAGTTTAGTCGCTGTGGCGGAGAAGAAGAGTCCTCTAAGAGGGTTGAGGGGGCGAGTGAGATTAAAGCTGAGCTATCAGAGAAGTCAAGCAGCTCATTGTTACTTGGAGTGCATATTAAAGCGGGATTATAGATGTGACACATGTTAATCCCATCCAACAGGTGTTGGAGTGCTGATTACGTGAGGGGTTCAATGACTTTTTCCTCAACAATAGCCGCGGATAGTAATGACAAATAATGATTTCTTTTTTGATGAATATTGAGTTTTTAAACATGATGTGATCGTAAGATGTGTTTTCACTTAGGTTTGTAACAAAATACAAAAATCCCCCAAACACAAGTATCTGCCATCAGCATTTAAGAATGCATGCATTGTGTCAACATTGAACAAAATCAACTGTCCATCTTTTGTGATGTTGCAGCAAGTCATTTTTAAGTGGCCTTCAGACGTATCTCAGTCGTCTTCATTGTTTGGTTTAAGTGTACTATGTTGTTTCCATTAGGATAATGTAGATTTATCATGAGGTCGTTATGGCAGCTTCCTCCTCCAGAAACAGAGGAACCCATCCAGCAAAACGGAACTCAGGCTCAGCGAGGGCAACTCTCTTCACTCTCTGGTTGTCATGGTAACTTATTAGACACTAGGATGGATGCACATTTTTCAGTCAAATTGGCCTTTTTGCTGTTTTTATTTTCTAAAGTTCCCATTTGTGTCCTTGCAGGATTATTGGTTCCCTTGACGGTACATTCACACTTAACTATTGATCGGCATATAGAAATATGTGTGCTACCTTGTTTCCTTAATATAGATTTCACCAAGGCCTGCTGCCAACTGGTTTCTGCCTATAGGGACACGCATGTAAATAAGGCTTGCATGTCTCAGACAAGCTGTTTCCACATTACCAATTCTGCCATTTTGACAAGGACTCTTGCAATGCACAGCAGGACAAATATTACACAAGCTGCCAGATGGTGGCCTAACTGATGCATTCATGCCATAGGACAAGCACCGGCACAATAGTAATACTTTGTAAGAACGGGTGTTAAATACATGGGTAACCTGATGGAACAATTATGCCAAGGAGTGCTAATGAATCTGAGAGCAGTTTAATACAGCGAAGCTGCATAAATAATGAAAAATACATCACAATAATAAACACAAAACGCAACTATTTAACACAGCTGATATGCGAGTGATAGACCCGTAATCAAATACAAGCTGCCAATGTGAAGAAGTGGTACTGAATGAGGCCCATTGGGTGTGAGGCAGGTAAACATAAACCTCTACACGGACACAACTGCTTTTCTTAGTTTAGGGGGGTAAATTCATAGAACTCGCACTCGCACTATTCTGCTTGATTTGTTATCTCACTTTGGACAGCTGGCTAACGGCCGCGTGGTTGCCATGGAAACGTGCTCAATTTTTGACAGTGAGAAGTAGGAAAATAACAAAGCAGTTTCATGATTAGAGCACTCAGCTATACAAAGGAAACAATGGAAAGACACATATGATAATATTTGGGCGGTTTTCTTTTTAAATATCATCAACTGCGAGCTGTATTTAGAGATGCAGAACTGTGCAGGTTTTGACTGCAAATGTGAATTTTAATTTACAGGAATGTCTACAGCAGCAGTTAACTTCAAGTGATCTCTATGAAACACATGCATCACAGAGAGACATGACCCTTGTGCATTTCATAATTTAACTTTGAGTTATACAAACCTTTCCTTCTTTTTCCCTCCTTCCTCTTTCTGAAAGTGGCCATTTGCAAAATAATGATGATTTGCCGTTTATTGTGAGACTGGTTCAAACACTCAAAACCCAAATGCAAAGATCACAGATTCCCTTGGACTCCCTTGGATAGCCGGTGCTATTATTTTTTATCATTTTCACCTCCGACCAGTAAATAACGTTTTTCATATCTGCCACTTTAAATTAGTTTGGATTGATAACAAAGACTGAAAGTTGTTGAGACAGGATTCACGTTCAGGAATAACCCAACCCCACAGTACATGAAATTAGACATCTTCTCTTATATATCCTCCTTAACCATGTACAAATGTAGCAGATTATACTGGCTGTGAATATTGAGCCCGGCTCTCTGCTGTTACATGTTGATTAGTTGTTAATCTCTCCTGGAACAGGCCATTAGTGATTAAAAATCATGGCAGGAAGAGCTTTAAACCATCACAAAATGTAATGTTAAAAAGTCCTTCAGTACAACTGCCAGTTTATTAGAGAGACTTCTATTTTTCCCTTTTTGTTGAGTTTATTTAACGGTTTGTTCGTTGTGTATGTTAGAATTTTGCGCTAAAATGATTGGTTAGACATGAACAGAAAAAAGTTTGAAGAAGGGATGTACTTTTGCGCCATGAAGAATCCACCTTTAATATTATTAATAATACCCAGTAAAGCAGGAGTAATGATGAGGGAAAAGACAAAGCAAATGATGCCCAGTGGTTGAGACAAACCTTCACACAGAGTCACGTGTTAGCTTGTGTGAATTCACCCTATAACGTGTCTGACAGCTGCCTGGGATCTTCCATTAGGAACAGCGTGGCGCAGGTGTCTGCTTCCTCTCTGATTCACCCTGCTAATAATCTCTCTGACCGGCTGCTATTTCCAGGCTAATTGATGTCTAAAAAGCTCGGAGAATAGCTGCCACCCACTCATCTTGCAAAGGGGATCCGAAAAGGTTGGCATTCTGCTCTCCGGTCGGTGCGACGTGCAACCACAGCACGGTGAACTCGCATTGGTCACTTCGTTTATTCATGACGCGCGCATGCGCAAAGTCCGCGTGTTCGAATCAACGTATATTATGAGCAATTGTTCCATAAAACGTGATTGCGGGAAGAGGCGCAGCGGTTCTAAAGTTGGGCCCAATCCAAGAGGACGTCTGGCCCGCGCGCGAGGGCTTTCTCTGCCGAGAGCGCACAAAGGAGTGTTTTTAAGGGGCAAAGGTGGTCCGGATAACAAGTGGCTCCGCCGACCCCGCCGGGCCGGCACTTTGGGCTGTGTTCCAATTACACCCTCACCTGCTTGTCCATCCGACCTGCACCCCTGTCAGCCTCTGATCCCCCACACACCCCCATCGGGGATGCACCACGAGGTACAATGGTCCCAACTGGAGCACTCAAATTACTTGTGGATCTTAAAATAGCCAACCACTGTGCGTGTATGTCTGTGTTGGTGAGAGGAGAGAGTGCCGAGGGTCCGTTTTCTTGCGTCAGCCCCTCCATGGCAACCAGGCGTTGCAGGAAAGTGGTTCCTCTCTTCACCCCCCCCCCCCCACCCCCCCTTCAAACGTTCCGTGTCATTAACGTCAGAGAAAAACTGTCCACACCAATATCGCAAATGGCATTTTTTGTCCGCGGTGAGTTACGTCATGACGGAGCATCCTCACGCGCCGATTTGAAGTGTTAAACATAAATTAAACCGGCAGGCCAGCGACAGAAGAGACAACGCAGAGGCTTTGTTGGTTCCCCAGCTCTCTCCCTCTGCCTATACTTACAAACTAAACTGTGTTGGTTATGACAGGCAGTAGTGACCAACGCTGCCTTTATTAATAACAAAATGATGTGGTATATTTTTTCAAAGTGTGTAATGTGCAGTGTTGGATGTTTTATAGATGCATTTCGACGTTTTCACCCTTTTGACGAGATGTAATCGTTGAGTCTGCAGTCAGGGACTTACTTTGACTTTGACGTATTGATGAGCATGAGGATGACCGAATTATTTGGGATATTTTACAATCTCACATTTGTTCCCTCTTTTCCAAGTATAATAAGGATACATTTTAAAAAGTTAGATTCCCTCTCACACAGACCATCTCAAAACACTACAAATCCTCTCCATAAGCAAACTCAACTCTCATTTCTTGCTCCACGAGACTTTCAGCTGTTGGATTAAATCCATCCAGGTGATTGGCTTCTGTCCATGTCACTCCCGATTGGATTCAGTCGTTAATCCTAAATGTGGGTTTTAGTGAGGTTCAATGAACGTGCCTCATGAGAGGGACGGTGCAGAGAAACCCACACCATATGGCAGCAGCGATACCTTGACAAGCCCGATGAAAAGCAACAGACTGAACAATTAACCGCGCACAAGAGAACTCTGTTTCATTCCGTAATGCTTTGAAACAATTGCTTTTGAAATAAATAATTTTCCGGTTTGTTTTCCCTCGGCCGCTTGTATTCAGTGAAGCTGAAGGCACCAGCTCGTCCCCCATCTTCATGCTGCCAACACTCATCTGCCATCGGCCCGTCAGTTAGCAATCAAATTACACTTCATTTGTTTTCCCCTGTTCAGGTGCAGCTGTGCATGCCTGTCGAGGTGTGTGTTTGTTTGCCAAATCATCCAACTCCTCTCCTGTCTCGTTTTTAACAACCAACCAACCAAATCCAAAGATAAAGTTTATTATTAAGTTTAGACCTGCAAAACCAACAAATATGGACTATTTCGAGGAGATAAAACTATACATTTGTTTTGCTCTGAAGGACAGTTCCTAAATTTGTCTGTCAATTTATTGAGAGACCAGATTTATGATTGTGGCACATTAAATTAATAGCTTTTTAAACGGTCTTTGTTAAAACAATTGTAACACTGAGTCGCCCAAGTGATTGATACGTAAATAAAAACAGGCGGGATGCGATCTGCCAGAGAGAAGACGTATCCACTGCTTCGCTTGTTCAAGTTAATGGTGTTTATTTGACCTCGCAACCAATCACTGGCAGAGCCATCAGCGTGCAGAGTGCACACAAAACAAGATTTATTTTGGCCTTCCATTAAGTTTGCTCACTGAATTAAGATGAATTAGCGCGTATCAGTCATTGGCGGAGCACAGCCCTCAATCTGCAGAGAGCAATCAAAGCCGATTTATTTTTTCCTGTCATTAAATTGCCTACAGAATTAAGATGAATCACTGTTTGCCAAACTGAACACATCAGCTAGAAAAGAAATTGCCGGCCAAATGAATATTCTGTCCTTGGCTAGTAAGAAAGGCCCGATTGCAGATTCGCAGTTCAGTTAATCAATGAGCAGCTCGCAAGCAAACTGACCGAGGAAAGTAAATTATCCTGATTTGATCTGCTTTATTTTAGCGGATGCGGATGCTATTCAAGTATGCCACCAATCGGCCCTGATAGAGATCACTGAGTCATAACGTCTTGAAGACGCTCAAACTCGAACCCAAGAAAGAAGTTGAACCCGAAAGCGGCGACGGCGCCGGCCCTCCGAGTGTTTGGCCCTGCGTGCCACGTCTGTCTCGCGTCGCGTTGAGTTAACGTGATTCCTGACAAATCAAAATTGAAAATCACCTTGTCTGCTTTTTTTTTCTTCTATTCTTCCAAGGGAACAGAGAAGGCAAAGATAGTGAGTCCGGCAAGATGGAAAGACCCGGCACAAACCCTCAGCTGCGTCCCGTATGAACGACTGACAGATGGAATCAAACAGTGAGATAAGATGAAAGACGAGATACAATGTGTCTGTTCTCGTGAGCGTGCGTGCGCCATCAAAGCTAATCTCGCCTTTCCTCAAGACGATCCCGAACCCCCCCCCACTAGTGTCACTGTTTGCTCAGCGGAGGGTTGAGTGCGAATCCATCGCTGTGATTTGATTTGCAGTTTTCTTCAGATCCAAACACAACACACAGAAATGCCCCGCCTAAAATGGGAAAATGCATCTCTGCTGAAGTCAAATGGGAACAACTACTTGCCAGATTTAGTGTGTTGTATTAGTTATTATGAAAATGTGCAAATACATTTAAATGTATTTAAATATTGGAGGAAAAAATGATCGATATTTTCTGTGACTTTACTCTCAGTAAATGACTCGTTGCCTCTAAATCTTTAGCCAATCCGTCTTAGAGACACTGAGTTATTCACCCTAAACGAAGGGTGATTCCCTAAAAAACAACAAAGCACAGGAAGGAAGACTCAGATTAGCATACTGGAGGAATTCACCTGAGGAAACCAGGAATGATGACACCTGTTTTTGCACTGCAAGCTTTAAATGAAAAACATTCCACTCAACATGTTTTTTTTAAACTGAAAATCAAACATCCTTTGATTGCTTTTTCTTATATTCTGTCTTCTTTCTTGTGATCTACTAAAATGATATTGTTGGTTTCACATGATGATTCATGCTTGATTTAACAGCTTGGTCTTGTGTAGCCAAACCCAAACCCTGGGTGGAATAACAATGGTTCCGCTGGCTTCTTTGTTCTGCATGAGGTACGACCAAAGGCACCGTGTTATAATAACCAAATAGAACCAGGAATTAGTATAGTCTAATGTCTTTTAGAAACCGATGCATGTTTGAAACATGCACTCACACCACCTTGAACCATTTCAACAGGGGTGAGGAGTTAGTGAATCGTTAGTGAACTCATGAATTATTCAGATATTATTGGTTTTTGTTTCACCACACAGACGCTTCAGGCTATTCACCTCCAGCTCAAAGTGCTCCTTTTACACCAGAGGATTGACCATCGATGCAGTGGCATACTTAGTGTTTCATCAACTGTTATCAAAGCTGCTTTCAGACTTCTCAAATTAGCAACTCACAGGGTCTGGTAGTTGAAA
This sequence comes from Pungitius pungitius, assembly GCF_949316345.1. Classification (NCBI taxonomy): domain Eukaryota; kingdom Metazoa; phylum Chordata; class Actinopteri; order Perciformes; family Gasterosteidae; genus Pungitius; species Pungitius pungitius. The sequence goes on from NC_084905.1 coordinate 18,493,594, forward strand.
TTAGAGCAGATATGCTCACAGACCAGCCCTAAAATGGTTCCTAATCTATCCACTTTTTGCTTTTTACAAATGGAGCAAAAGGGATCTTTGAACAACCAGAACATGCTATGATCTATCTAATTGCAGTGTGGGTTTCAGATTTATTGGATGGACCTTATGAGCTACCAGCCCCGGGCTTCAGTGCGTGAGCGGCCTTCATATGGTCGGAGTGATCATGTAATGCCGTCACGCACTCAGAGGGTCAGAGGTCAGCTCATCAGTCATGAGGAGCGTGCTCCTGAAGAGCCCCTATACTTACATCGCCAGGTTGCTTGATTAAAGGCAGCTAGATGCACACTTACTGACACACACACACGTAGAGGGGCTCTTGAATGTGTCTGAATAGCTATCTAACAAACTCGTGCAATCACACAAAGTGGCTCATGCTGATCGTGTAATGAAGTGCTGATTGCTATTCCTCGTCCAATCAACAATTCCAGAGAAGATGTCTAGTTCTTGCTTGGATTGCATTTCTGACCAGTCAAATGCACAGTTTACAGTGACGGTAAACAGGAAAACATACTTGGATACGCAACACAAGTGAACAACATTATTCACTTTTAATGAGTTGAGGATGATGAATATGCAAATTGTCTTTAGTTGCTGGAGTGTAAACTTCCACCAGGACAGAGCTGCTCCAATTTCTCCAAACTTCATACATCTTACGTTGTATAGTGACCCACAAAAACACCTGCACCCAAACTCTTTACCCAAAATCCGGTATTTTTACCAAAGTCCCACACAGCCATTCAATTGGTGGAGGAGTCCTGTCGTGCTTTCAGGGGCAGGGTTCAGTAGAACAGCCAATAAACTGGGCGTCTTTATTGATTGATGGGGATATTTGTGGAAATATCAAATGCGATGAACATTTTAAAAAAAAAAATACACCGAACACTGTGTAAGTGTTCAGACTGAGGCTAAGACTTCACATGGACAAAAAGGCCGGTGAAAATGTTGTGTTTTTACGAGGTACCTTCATCTATTGATCTACACAGGAAGGACTGCGGTGCAGTTACACAGGAAGTTGGAGACCTTTGGTCCCCGCAGCAGCTGTGCATCGTGTGTCCTGGTCCCCTGAGCTCTTTCACACAGACTCGTTTTTTTAAGTGTGTCACTAAAAGCCTCAAAGGTAAACATTACATAAACAGCCCTCTGCAGTGCTGACAGCCTCCTGTGCAGAGCCTGGAGGAGGACTCCCTTTAAACCCTCAACGGACGTTTACGTTTGTACCATTGAAGTGAAGACCATCTCAACACCTCGACTGCTCCCCTCCAAAACAGCTGTTGCCAGAAACATACTGTGGTGGCGGGCGTGGTTTCGGCTCGGCTGCAGAGGGAGAGAGAGGGGGAAAAAAATATAGAATAAAGGTCGCGGTTAGCTCCCACCTGACGCACCCCGTAATTTTGGGAACGGATTGGGAGGGATTTAACACGCTAATGGGGCAGGCTGCGGGGGTGCGTTCACGACCGACAGGGACATGCGGTATGTGTGCGGTGCTCAGCGGTGACGCGAGGTCGTCCGACGCCGCCGGGGAAGAGGGGGAACCGGCGGAGCCTCCCGAGGAGACCCCGGCGGTTCCCGAGTTCCGCTCCATGGAAGATTTTCCACTCGAGCAGTCTCGTGACGATACTCTACGCTCAGCCTACGACCAAGTGATAAGAATTGATGGTCATTTGGTGCGCCCTGACGCAGCACAGTCGTACCCGCACTTCTCATTGATTAGGGACAGACTGTATAGAGTGAGTCGTGACACTCGAACAGGGCAGGAAAACACCCAGTTGTTAGTACCGAAAAGCCGCCGGGAAATGGTTTTCCAGGCGGCTCACTATAATCCGATGGCGGGTCACATGGGATACGGGAAAACACTAGACCGGATAATGGCCCGATTTTATTGGCCAGGCATCCGGGCGGACGCGCGCCGCTGGTGTGCGTCCTGCCCGGAGTGTCAATTGGTTAATTCACCAGCCATACCACGTGCCCCGCTGCGGCCGCTACCGTTGGTGGAGGTTCCGTTCGAGCGCATCGGCATGGACCTCATCGGGCCATTTCACCGGAGCGCACGCGGATACCGCTTTGTGTTAGTCCTCATGGATTACGCAACCCGGTATCCGGAGGCAGTGCCATTGCGCAATATCTCTGCAAAGAGCGTCGCGCAGGCTCTGTTTCAGGTCATCTCCCGGGTTGGAATCCCGAAAGAGATTCTAACAGACCAGGGCACCTCGTTCATGTCGCGCACACTGGGAGAACTTTACGGGTTACTGGGCATTAAGTCCGTCCGCACGAGTGTGTACCACCCCCAGACCGACGGGTTGGTAGAGCGGATGAATAGGACGCTGAAGTCCATGATTCGTAAATTTATTAGCGACGATGAACGTAATTGGGACAAATGGCTTGACCCTCTGTTGTTTGCAGTCCGGGAGGTCCCCCAGGCCTCCACGGGATTTTCTCCCTTTGAGCTTCTGTTTGGCAGGTCACCAAGAGGGGTGCTGGACCTTATTAAAGAAAGCTGGGAGGAAGGTCCGAGCCCCGGAAAGAACGAGATCCAGTACGTCCTGGACCTGCGAGCAAAGCTCCACACACTGGGGAGGATGTCACGGGAGAATTTGCTCCAGGCCCAGGAACGACAACAACGGCTGTACAACAGAGGGGCCAAGCTGCGAGAATTCACACCGGGAGAAAAGGTACTTGTATTACTTCCCTCTTCCAACTCAAAACTCCTGGCTAAGTGGCAAGGGCCCTTCGAGGTCACACGCCGGGTGGGGGATGTTGATTATGAGGTGGTGCGGTCTGACAGGGGCGGGGCTACACAAATATACCACCTCAACCTCCTGAAACCCTGGAGGGAGGCGGAGTCTGTTTCTCTGATTTCCACAGTATCGGAAAGAGAGGACCTGGGGCCGGAGGTGCCAAAAGCGGCTAATCCCACCCCGCTCCCGTGTGAGGGTCATCTCTCTGAGGACCAGAGAGCGGACATTGCCCAGTTGCAGAAGCGGTTTGCTGATGTGTTCTCCCCCCGGCCAGGCCGCACCGACCTGATAATGCACCGAATCGAGACACCCCCGGGGGTGACGGTGAGGTCACGACCCTACAGACTACCCGAACACAAAAGAAAAGTGGTTCGGGAGGAATTAGCGGCTATGTTGGAGATGGGGGTAATAGAAGAGTCCAACAGCGCCTGGTGCAGCCCCATCGTTCTGGTGGCCAAGAAGGATGGGACTGTGCGGTTCTGCGTGGACTACCGCAAGGTAAACGACGTGTCACGATTCGACGCCTACCCAATGCCCCGGGTCGACGAACTCCTGGACCGGCTGGGCACTGCACGTTTTTTTACGACCCTGGATTTAACTAAGGGCTACTGGCAGATTCCCCTGTCTTCAGAGTCCAGAGAGAAAACGGCTTTCTCCACTCCGTATGGTTTGTACCAATTCACCATGCTTCCCTTCGGCTTGTTCGGTGCCCCGGCCACGTTCCAGCGCCTCATGGACCGGGTGCTGCGTCCGCATGCCTCATATGCGGCCGCGTACCTGGACGATGTAATCATCCACAGCACCACCTGGGCGGAGCATGTGCGGCGGGTGGACGCGGTGCTGGAGTCGCTGAGGCGGGCCGGGCTCACCGCCAACCCGGGGAAGTGTGCAGTTGGACGGAGGGAGGTACGGTATCTGGGGTACCACTTGGGGGGTGGGCAGGTGCGTCCTCAGGTGGACAAGACGGCAGCTATTGCAGCCTGCCCGCGCCCTAAGACAAAAAAAGAGGTGAGGCGGTTTTTGGGGCTGGCGGGTTACTACAGACGGTTCATCGCCGGCTTTGCGGACCTCGCCAGCCCCTTGACCGACCTGACCCGGAAAGGTGCGTCAGATCCGGTCCAGTGGTCGGAGCAGTGCCAGCGGGCGTTTGAGAAGGTAAAACAGACTCTCTGTGGGGAGCCACTCCTCCACACACCTAACTTTTCTCTCCCGTTTGTTCTGCAGACCGACGCGTCGGACAGAGGGCTGGGGGCCGTTTTGTCCCAGGAGGTGGAGGGGGTCGACCGCCCCGTTGTCTACATCAGCCGGAAGCTATCGGAGAGGGAGGCCAGGTACAGCACGGTGGAAAAGGAGTGCCTGGCCATCCGGTGGGCGGTGGGCTCCCTGCGCTACTACCTCCTGGGACGCTCATTCACCCTCTGTTCGGACCACGCCCCGCTCCAATGGCTCCACCGCATGAAGGATACTAACGCCCGGATCACTCGGTGGTATCTGGCCATGCAGCCTTTTAACTTCAAGGTGGTCCATAGGCCGGGGACGCAGATGGTCGTGGCGGACTTCCTCTCCCGCCCTCTCGAGGGAGGGGGGGGGGAGTAAGCTAGGCCGGACGGCTCCCCGGCCTAAGTCGGGCGGTGGGGGTATGTGGTGGCGGGCGTGGTTTCGGCTCGGCTGCAGAGGGAGAGAGAGGGGGAGTGGCTCGGGGAACAGTGCCAGGTGGAAACACTTGGCAACCAGCTGGGGGGAATTAACGGGTCTCCTCTCGCCCCTATAAACAGTGAGGCGAGCGAGGAGGGAGGGAGGAGACGGACCGACCGACCGAGCGAACGAATTAATTGATGAATTGTGCGAATAAAAAGCATTTTGTGAAACCCACCACCCTGCGGTCCTGTGCCGTGTCTTCAACCCCACGCACCCACACCGTACACATACTTATAATAGAAAGTGGTGTGTAAACAAGAATGATGTTGATGATGTTAAAGTCCGGAACAAACACTTTATAAGTGGTTGCCAGCCGGAAAACACGCTTGCCATATTTAGTCTCTTAATTTTGGAAGATACCACGCAGAAGATCTTGGGAATGCCACCTCAGCTTCCACATGAGTAAGTTCCTAAAAGATATTGAAGTTGAGGTTTGGTTTTTAATATTTTTTGACATTGTGGGACTCAAACGCAGACTCTACTGGCAAAATACGTCATTTATACCAAGACACCTACAACGTAACGGCATTCAATGGGCCGACAAGAAGCTTGACCCAGGGACACGAGAGGCAGGAAACTACAAAATAAAACACACCGTGACAAGATCACCGTGACCAAACAAACCTGAGGACATCGTTCTTTAAAGTTCTAGTTCGAAGGAAGGTGGGGAATATAAACAAAATGTGCTTCAATGTAGTGAAGTATATATGAAAAAATAAAACTGTGGCAGATAAGCCGAAACTGGAGATGAAACATTGCAAGGTGAAAAAAGCCTTAATTGGATTTCTTGGAAGTGGGTTGGAAATGTTCAGGTCAGGAGGTCATACCTCCGCTCCCACAAGAAGCCCTTTTCCCACAAGTCATACAAAACTTTTTCTAACTTCAGCTACTATTCGTGTAGTTGATGTCTTTCAGACATTCGCTGGCTTTTATACTAACGTTCCTCAAGGCGAGTTAAGAAGTTTCGGTCTGTATCGTTCTCTCACGGCAGAGAGAGCGTGTGAGCGCAATCAGTAATTATTAGGAGATAACCACACACACATGAGCAGCACATGGTCCCGCGCTGACCCGTGGAGTTGAAGTTGATGGAGCGCGTCATTTCATTTGAAGGTGCATTGTTCCCCTCAGAGGGCCGCGGCGGGGTCGACACACGTCGGAGGCCCGTCAATCACAGCCGTGGGACACCAGGAGCCGCCGGGCAGACACAACAAAGGCCCTGGAGGCTTGTGACTTAATGTCAAAAAGGAGTTGTATTTCAATGTGTCTTCTTGGATGGTCACTCGCGTGCTTTTTCTGCACGGCTTTTGCTTTTCTTCAGAAGCGCGAGCTATAAAGAGGTGATTAGAGGAGAAGCAGAACGTTCTCGACTGCAATTCAATATGTTTCAGTTTGTTTCCTTTCTACGAAAAAGACAAGTGGAGTTTAAATCTAATTGGTTATTCATTAAAAGCTTTGAAAGGATCACAGAATTGCTTTTTCTAATTGGTTATTGATTCATGCTGCTTCTGAAGTTTGTTTTTTGTTAATTTACCGGTTTTATCAGTAAAAAAAAAGTTGCTGATTACATATCATCAGTTACTGACAACTAATCTGAACTCAAACAACCTTTTTTGATGTTAAAAATAAATTCTGTCCATTTGTCACCCATTTCCCCATTGTATAAATGAATCACTGGCTAAGTTAAGATCTCTGACAGGAGTCTTAAGATCTGCTAACTTACAACCATGCTGCTCATCAGCGATTCTACGGTCTGTCATTTTCACTGCCTGCTGTCCTTAGGCACTGTTTTATTATTTTATGGACGCTGTAAAGATAAAAGGAGAAATCTCGGTGCTGAAAAATCCTGAAATCTTTTCTTACTAAAAAAACCTTGGACCAAATCGACAGTGAAGGCATCAATTGCTGCAAACAACGTGGTTCCTCGACAGGTGAAAAGCTATTCAACTCTGCATGAAAATCCCCAACTTCATCTCAGTGGGATTGCTGGAAATAATGTGTCGTCCTCATTCACGCGCGCGCACAAAAAGTAATTCCGGTGCTTCGTGACAGCAACAACAAGGTCTCGGCTGTGACGGCGACCATGACCACGATGGGCGAAGCGTTGTTATTCTGTAAACGTCTCCACAGTCGGACAGTGGGAGATATTCACATCAATTCGTCTCGTAAGCTTTCCCCCCCCCAAAAAAAATTCATTCGGAGTGAAGGGTCCTGTTGTGTGATGTGTGATGACATCGAACCGAGGCGTCCTTGTTTGCACACGAAAAGAGCAGACACGCCATTGAACACTGGGGAAGATTTAACGGAGTTTGTTCTGTGCTGTCTGACATTTCTTTTGGCCTCTTCTTCTTTTGAGTGCGTTGTACAAAGGAGATCTTCGGAGCTTTGTTCGAGAATGACTGAGAAATTTTGAGCAGGGCAAAGCGAGATTGTCAGTGGGAGCCTTTATGGCTTTATGTGTTAGGAAGGCTGTTTGCTTATAGCGTTGGTAGTTATTAAGGGGAAAGTCATTTGGGTTGTTAGCAGGTCACCTCACAGCATAATATCCACATTAGGGTAGCCTCTATGCATATTTGCTGATACATTTTTCTTAAAAATTAAAAAATCCATTAAGTTAATACATTATATCATTAAATAGAGCAAATCTTTCTTACTTGTCATTTTTTATTTATTCATCAACTTTATGTACTTTCAAGAAACACATATCCACATTTGAGAGGGGGCGAAACCATGTTTCCTATTTTTCTTATTTTTCAGTCTTCTCGGGTTTCCTTTCTTCCTCACCAAACATTATCTGGATGACCCGAGAAAAATGGACCTTAACTGATTAATTGACCCGTGCAGATTGAAAAAAAAATTGTGTTTTGTGTGTTTTGACAATAAAAACGAAGACGATGGTGAAAATGCTGTTGGAATAGAAACACCAGTCGTTGCAAACCTAATGACACATGCAGCCGTCCGGAGTCTGGACCTCTGAGAGGGCAAAGCTTCGGTGAGATGCCAGGACCCATTCGTCACTTCTCATTCAGTCGGACGTGACATCGATTGGACGCGTGCGACTGATTCACAGAAAACACAACAAAGTGGAGCTATGACTCAAAACCTGTCAGAGGGTTTTCCGCAGTGTGGAAAAAGCTCACAGTAAGAAAAGTTAGAGGATTCATTCTCCTAAAATCCTTCCCCAAACACATATTTCACCTAAATGAGACATAAATGTACATTCTGCAACAATAGAACGGTAGTTTATCTGTGTGTAAGTATGCTTATCATTTACCTTTATAATTCCCTCCAGTTTTTGTTGATTTTGGAGAGAAATGCTGCATTCAAAAAGAGCATCGTGCCTTTTTTTTTTCTTTTTTATGAGGAGCAATGTCTTGACATTTTGCTAATGATTGAGTCTGTAACTGCTGATGTTAAGAGACAGCGCGCTTGCTTTCAAGATGGAGAGCTTGGCGACGTGCAACGCTACCCTTGAAAGAAATTAGGAGGACACCCTTCCCTGAATGACAGAAAGCACGCTTACATTACAGCCACTCGTCAGGGGATTTGGCAGAAGACAGAGCTGATTGTGTGTCTGATTTTTATTTTTTGGCGTGAAGGGAGGGGGGGTTTAGGGTGTCCTTAACCAGCACCCTGAAGGCCCACTTTTCACACTCACGCTTGAGAGAAAACAGCAACTAAATTAAACAAGAAAACAGTTCTTTTGGGGGAGTCAAATGGAGAAATTCACTCAGCTCTTTCTTCTCTGATCTTTTGAATATCAGCAAGAAAAGAAAATATGAAAACTGCAACCAGACGTCCGAAAAGGACACTCGAGAGAGAGAGAGCTGCAAGATACAAGTTTCCATTAGCGGCATCCTCCTAAGAGCAGAGGACACGCAATGACTTGCAGGGATTTGCACAATTCCCTACGTCTCGCCCGACCTCCATCTAGTGCGTAGCGCTTAAGCGGGGCCCCCCGGGACAAGCTCCACGACCACATGCACTCTCTTTATCGCCGTGGGACTTACACGGCATCCGCTGCAGGACACTTAATTCATAGCCGGGCTACATTTTGCATAACAACCTAAATTCATTTTTAAAACCACCACTACAAATCGCCTCGCAATAAGAACCCAGCTCCAGAGGCCTGTGCCGTAGAAGAGAGAGAGAGGGATCCAAGAGGAAAATACAGACAGGCCTTTTCAAAGGTTATTTTTTTGCACTTAAACCATATAATACAAAGCTTAACTGAAATCTCTATTGGGTATTGCGTGAAAGTCACATCTGTATCAAATACCCTGCAGGTTTAATGGCGAGCTGTGTAAGCTGATTCCCTGCATTTGTGAAGCCTCTTTAAAAGAAATCAAAGAAATCTACCACAGCTCGGCTAAAAGGAAGAAAGGCCACGCTACATAGAATGTCTTTTATCATCTGAAAGGAGGCTGAAGAGAAAAAAGGCTACTGGAAAAGCTTATCCTAATATATAAGAATGTATGGATATGATGAGGTGAAATGCAGCGCACACCTCAAGGTGAAAAGATGTAGAACTGTAAGTCAATTAAGGTGGCTTCTGATATACAGTCATCAAGGGCATCATTGTGCTTCCCTGATTTGTATTCATTTACCATGACCTCGATTCCTGAGTACATCTAGAGCTACTCGATATTTCATAAGAGTTGTAAGATAAATGTGTAATATTTACTTTTTGGCACTGCGGTGAGAGTTCCATTTCAAAAGTCCCATATTAAAAAAAACAGCCACCCCGGCAAGAACTCCATCACAGCTCTTTTCTGTGACAAACACAATCATCTTTTATGTTGTGATGGATGCCAGTTTTTTTTTTGTCCATTAATAGTTCTTGGTTCACATGTAGCGCAAATGCAATACGCTACACGGAAAAATGGATTTCTGCGAGCTTTTCCCTCGCTAAGTGTGTCTGTTTGCATTGAATGTTGTTCCCCCCCCCCCGCACACACTGGACACACAAACACACTCGTTGTGTATAAATCTGCATATTCCTTCCTATTCCTTCCTGGCGGATCATCACACGGCCCTCTCTCTCCCCCTCTGACCCGAAACTGACTCCCAATCAGAGCTCCGTGGTCTTGCTGCACAGGGGGATAGGAGGGGAGGGTGGAGGGGGGGACGGGCCGAGACGGCACCACACCCACCTACTGCTCGCCCCGGCCCGTGGACCGATGTGCGGTGTCAATCGGCCATATGTTCGTGCCCTTCGTTTTCCTCGCTTTCGATGAGATTCTTCATCACTTCCTCTGTGGTGTGAACTGTCACTTTGTCTGTGGTGTGTGTGTGTGTGTGATCTGTGGAATTTGACACTTTATCAACATAACTGAGGACGCTGTCAGTTTGGCCCCCCGGATCACCTTTTTGGCGAAGTGTGTGACCGCATTGATCCAAGGCCTCTCGGGCATTTTGACCCCGAGGCTGCGGCGCAACATCAGGACTCGACGGAGCGTAAAGAGCAGAAAGGCAGAGCATCACAGTTACGGCATGTTCCATACACACAAGCTGTGCTGAGACTTCCACACCAAGTCACAGGTGCCAAAACTGGTTTGTCTTTACCGCCTGTGAATGTTACAAAACCGACCGCCCCCCCCCCCCCCTAGTTTACTGTGTGTCGTTTTAGATAATAATTTGGACAGCTTTAATTTGATGATGAACGCAGCTGGGAGGTGGCCTCATAGTGACACGACATTAGTGGCCTCATTTTGACAAAGGTGTCAACTCTTCAGTTTCAGTTCTGTGCTGCAGATTCAAAAGGTGACGTTGTCACTTTAAGTTTAAATTAATGGAACTGCTAGTAGCATTTGATTTACATCGTAATTTATCATCTAAACATTTTTTATAGCTGATATATGGTCTATTTCCCTCTAAATAGGATCATCATTTACCGAATGAACATCGTGCCGTTTGGTAACGATTGAGACCGTAAACTTCCGACTTCTTTTAGAAACTGGAGGAACCGCCCCCTGCTGGCCGTTAGCTAGAATGCACTCCTCAAAGCACTGACTTCACTATTCACAGCCGCATTTAGGAGAGGAGAGATCAGTTTAACTGTGCATATAGGAGATAGAATGACGATTTGAAATGCATTGTGTGGTTATTTCACATGTGAGGGGGGGGGGGGGGGGGGGGAGTTGAGTGGAGAACTAACAGGACGTATGTTTTCCTCAATAACGTGATGTCACAGTAGAAGCCACTTGCCCCCTGTGGATTCCGTGGCCGTGGAATGAATGCACGGGAGACAGACAGACAGACAGGGAGATAAACATGAGCTCAAACAGTGCAGAGGATCACCCTCCAGTGCAGACACATGAGCTCTATCTCCCTCCCTCTCTCACTCGCCCACTTACTCCGTATCGTTTCATCTCCCTCCCTCTCTCCCTCCCTCTCTCCCTTCCTCCCTCTCTCTCTCTCTCTCTCTCAGACACACTCTCAGTCGCCGTGCTCTGACGGATGGAGATACACTGCCTGGGAGGACTTAAGGGTAAGAAGAGAAGTGCTTTTTCTTTCTCCTCCGCCTGGCTTCCCGCGCGAGCTGTCGATCCCTGCCTCGGTCCTGAGGATGAGGAGGTTCTATTTGTGAGGAAGGCGCAGCAAAGGAGGAGGAAACAAGGAGCAACAGGGTGGTGAATTCTTGCGGGAGTGAGCGAGAAGACCTTTTTTTTATTTTTCCCCCAGGCTCGAGCAAAGGTTAGTGAGGAGACCGACTGCATGCTCTCACGTTTCATTCTCTGCGCTTTACTTTGTTTACTCAAACATTCCCGTTTAAAGCCTTTTCGAATGCGCGCGCTCTCCATCCTCTCCAGAGCCCATTGAGGGCTCAAATCAAATGTCCTCACGGAGCAGTTTTTTTCTTAATTGAAACAGTTTTTCTAAATGAAAAGCGCCTTCCGTGGCGTTTTCTCTATTCCGGTTCGGCTGCTTGAAGTTTTCACTCCCGGTCAACACGCCAGCTGCGTAATGTGCCCAAAGGTGCGCCGCGGTGTGGTGCTCAGGTGCGGTCTCTCCTCTCAGTGACGTGGAGGCGGCGACAAAAAAAAGAAGGGAAGAAGGCGAGGACAGCTCCCTCTCGTCAGGCGTCTCTCCGCACAGGGGGCAATTAGAAAGGACGCCGGTAACTTGGAAACAGGCGCGTGGGAGACGCCTGGTGTCACGTGATAGGAATTAAGGGGGGGGAGATTCCCTTTGTTCGTTCACACCAAAGCCTGGTGCTCATCTGTGAAAAAAGGGGCCGATCTCATGATGGTTGCTTCCTGTGATGTGCACGGAAAGTGTGCTAGTGTGTTGCGTGCGAGGCCCGTACGTATGCGTGTCCGTGCGTGCGCGCGGGTAACACGCCTCTTAGGGCGCGCGCGTGTCGGAGGAAGTGAGTCTCTCAGGTGAGCCAAGTGGAGGAGATTATTCACGCTGTAAACTAGTCAGACAACAAGAGAAAGAAGAAGAAAAAAAAACCAGTCATTCATATGATGATGGATTTTCTGTAATGAATGTGTGAGCATCTGTGTTCACAAGGAATGAGGCTCCCCTAAGGACTCTGCTTTTGTTCAGGCTGTATTTATTTTACAGCGTCTGAGCGAGAACATTCCCCTGGAAACAAACCTCTTCCACTGTCCTTCACGGAGCCTCTCTCTCGGCCATCTTCCAGCGCGGCTTTGGATAAGTGTGCCTGCACAGGCTGATGTTGGCCTCTGGCTCCTGCGAATCAAAGGCCTCTGACGCAGGCTGATGAAGTTCTTTAAAGATTCACTGTCGGGTGGGTGGTGGTGGTGGAGGGGGGAGGGGGGGGTTAGATTAAAAGGTATTAAAGAGGGATGGGGAGAGTATTGTGATCTCTTTGTAAACACAGGTTGAGACACGTCAGGGCAATTATTCTAAACTCCTGTGTGTTTTGACACAAAAAGAAGAGGGAGTGAGCCCTGGTCTTTATTCAACAGGATGTGTTATATACAAAAAATACCTTTAAAGTGAAGAGAGGCATTGAAAAAAAGGATCATCATTCAGCAGCAGATTAGTGCGCTGATCGGGTGTTTAGTCTGCACTTTGTTTTTGTCACATAATCTCGCGTCACCAGTGATGGAGGATAAGCGAGGACAGTTTAGTTTGGCACGCGCTGGTTTCCCGTGTCACCTTGTCTCTGACGCGCACGCACACACACACACACACACACACACACACACACACGCACGCAGTTAGTGAGTCCATCTGGGCCTCACTGCCAAGAGGAGTCGTTGACATTGAGGGTTTATCGGCATCTACTCCGCCCCTGAACCCATTGACTTGCACGTACAGTAAATACACTCCCATTTACCCCCCTCCCCCCCCCCAGGGCACATTATGCACCGATACACATGCACCAAGGCGGCACATCACACACTCACACCATGGGGGGGGGGGGGGGGGGGGCAGGGGGAGAGGTGTCGTGACCGCTGGCTCGGTCGAAAAAGGCCCCTGGAGGTGCAAAAATTTCAGGAGTCAGGGCGCGTTTTCGTATTCAGAACAGATGATCAAACCCGGTGTCGTAGCTGCAGAGTCGCCGGCGGCGCCAGATGCAGCCAATCTTTTGGCAGAGGAATAGTTTTTTTTTCCCGGTGCCTCGGTCTCAAATGCAAAAAGTCGTAGGCGATGAGCTGAAATCAAAACAACTGTGGGATCGTCATCTCACGGATGGTGGTTCTTATCGCGGTTGAAATGTTGCAGGAAAAAAAGAAAAAGAAAAAAAAAAGAAAGCTCTCAGCAATTTACTGTCACTGCACACATATCGAATTCCAGCCCTAAATCTCAGAGTGCAGACAGGAGGAGGTTATTTAGGAGAAAGCACCCGCTGCATCTGTACTTCAGGATCTAGTCCCCCCCCACCCAAGTTCATCACAGACAAATACAGAAGTTAGTGTGTGACTGGATAGTGAAGCTTTGGGTGTCCAGAGCACAGAGCACTAAAAGATGGGAAAAAAATCAATGGAAAAAATACGACTGAGGATGTTTTTTGACATCGGCCTTTTTTTCCCCATCACGAGTCCCGGTTGCAAAAGCGTAGCGTTGTGTAACTGTAACACAGTTCACACCACAGATTTGAGGCAGACGCAAGGACAGTGTCTTGGTTTGGTGTTTTGGAAAAGCAGGTACACAAACGTTTACACAAATAGCTCCTAATTCAGAATCGACTGCATGTGTGAAAAGCCCCTGAAGACTTATTACTACATGCTTGTTCTAACGTTTGTTGGAGGCTTTCATCTGACTTTCTCAGCACACTGAATCATCTCCTTCCCTACTCACCAAAAATTGTATTGAACAGTTTCCAGCCGAGGGCATAACTGCTTAATAACACCAACAGCCACAAAGGCAGCCATGTAATTACATTCTAACCCAAAATAAACAGCACGCAGTCGCTCGCTGTGCACAAAGCATCCTTCTCTCCCATCTCTGCATTCATTTTGCTTGGCCTGCTCGTCATCGTGGCTTCTTCTCTCTCCCTCGGGTTCACCTCGAGTTCCCCGAGGCCGCGGCTCGGCTGTGTGTGTGCGTGTGTGTGTGTGTGTGTGTGTGTGTGTGCGAGCACTGTGTGTCTTACGCGGGTGCTTTAGTTTGTGTTGATTTCTGTTCTTGTTAAGAAACGGAAGAGAAGAAAAGTACGTGTTTACATTATGCATGTGCATATGATTACAGCTGTGTGTGGGTGAGAATATGTGTGTGTGTGTGTGTGTGTGCGTGTTTGTGTGAGAGAGAAGCTCACAGGGGCAGGTTCCTTGACGAAACGTTGAGTTTCCTTTGATGGTGGCTTCACCCACGTATCAGCCCCAAACCTGTAGAGAGAATCACACACAGACACACACACTGTCCCTACTCATCAGCTGTGAGCTCTTACTCTCCCACCATGTGGCAACTGTGTACTTCACTGCTGTAACATCAGATGCCAAAGGCAGAAAGCCCACTAGCTCTTTTAAACAGCCCGTTAAATGTTTTCCAATATCAATATGTTGTGGTGCTTTTTTTCCCCCCATTCTCCACGTGTACATTGCGTTTTTGGGTCTTGGGGAGGGGAGGGGGGGGGGTATATTGGCCTTAGAAAGGGGATTTTCCTCATGTGTGCAGTTACTGAAATGAAAGACTGAAGGAGTAATCACATGACAAACAAGCTGCTGACATTCAAACACAGAATACTCCAGTAGCTGCTTTGAATATTTACACACAGTTAGTGTGTGTGTGTGTGTGTGTGTGTGTGTGTGTGTGTGTGTGTGTGTGTGTTGTTAACAAGTGGAAGAAAAATGACATCGATTTTGGTTCCTTAGAGGCCTTTTTTAGTATTGACCCAACTGCACATGAATAATTATGATAAGAGGGAAATGTGGTACTGGGGGGAAATCAGCCGTTGGGCCCATTTTGCAAAGTAGCATCTATGCTCATTGTTCATTCCCATGCATAAACATAAATAATAAGCCCCACCTGTACATTGATTTTCTTTTTTCAATGTATACAGTTCTTAAAAACCTTTAGTTAGGAAAGAAGGTCAAGGGACCTCTCTCAAGGTTGATATTAAAAAACAGAAAACACGGAGGGAATTCCAATATTGATATATTGGCATTTAAATCTGTATGCATGACCCCACTCTGTTAATTCTCATTACTTCTCTGACCTGTGATCACAGCAGGACCCCTCTACGACGCGCGTTTACCCTTTAGTTGATCAGTTTTATGTATTACTACAATGAAAATTACGTTGATCACCTTCACAGACATCAAATGACTGTAAAAATGCATTTGTTGTGATGCTGGCGATGACTCGGGAGAAATGGAACCGGACCTGCACTAACTTGTGAACAAACCCATTTATATTCTTAATTTAATGTTAACCAACACCATGTAGATTAACTTTCAAATTTACAAACAGTGTAGAAATAAACAAAAAGTCCCCAACGTTAAAATATTCACTGGCAAAACATCTCATTTAACCAACTTTTGAACAATGAAGTATGTTTAGATGAAACATGCTAGCAGTCAAATCTACTGTAATGGACATTAAACAATTAGTGGGTTTGTTTTATATATTTCTAAATAGATATAATAATATAAATATATATATATAACTCTTCATTCAGTGCATCCTGCCAGAATGAATCACGTGCTCAGACTCACACGTTATATGGAGAATACAACCACATTCCTAAATTGTCTATAATCTAACTCTAAACAAAAGAATCGGTTGGAGGCACTTATCACCTCCAAAGCAAACCAAACTGCTCTTAACAGCATCCATATAAGGTAAAGACTGACTGACCTCCTCTCTGAGGTGTCGTGGGGGAGAGAGCGGATGCCATCGAGGGTCAAACGTGTCGGTGTCGGACCCCCGGCTGTCGATTAGAGAGCCAGAGGCGCAGCAGCAGAGCCTCCGTCACTTAAGGCTTAGCGGCGCAACAAAGAGAAAAAAAAAGCTTTTATCGCCCCAGATAGAAGGAGCGAAACCGAGGTGACGCCTTTAATGCACCGCAGCGCCGACAGAGGAGTGGCACGTGAGAAGGCCGACGTGACAGATGTGCAACGTCTGGACGAGCAACAGAGATGATGCATGGATTGACAACGAAAAGGCTTATGACCTCAATTTAGATTTTTGGGAGCCTTATATATATATATGACAAATGAATATTTGAATACAGACGTGTGGGTTGGAACAAACAGCGGTCTGTGATTAGAAATAAAGATTCTCCATGTGATCGGAAAGGTGTGACTTGTGATGAAAGAGCAACCAAAAATGTTTTCTCAACATTCGTTTTTTTAAAGAAAAGTGTCCATCTTATATATATAAAACCATCTGATACACCAGAGTAGCATAAATACAGATTGAGCCTCTGAGACATCGCTAGTAGCAGCAAATCCCTGGGCTTCATCATCCTCCCTCAAAACAATTCCAGTATTGCTTTCTCCTCTTTGCGCTGGTGATGAACCTCTGTCGTTAAAACAGAGGACACAGTGATGCTGAGAAAAGCGTTAATGTGCATAAAGCTTCACGCACTGTAGTCGAATGACACACATCAACAACGACAAAAAAAATGCTCACTGCGGGGGATGTGAACTCGACTGGTGTGTGTTAGTGTGAACATTTTTCCCATATTGCTGTACAAACATATGTGTCCTCCCCATGCTGACAGAGAGGATGTTATTTAAGAATCACCATAATCCGTGAGTCATTATGGCCCCAAATGACGGTAATTTTCTTGATTCACCATGTAATATAATGTCTGACTATAATCCTTCTCTCCAGTGACGGATCATTTTAATAGACACAGTAATCATGGCCACATATTATCAGTGAATAACTGCAGGTAACCCTGCTATTAAAACCACATTTTCATTCCAGTCCCGTAATTCAGCTCAAATGGCCTTTTTCTTTTAGTGCCATTTAGCCCGAATATATAATATTAGAGAGTAGAGTTAAACTCAGTAGCATTCAGGGAGCATTTCAGGACATAATAGGAAGTTATTATTCACAGGAGATCTGCCAAAATGTTTCAAACTTGAGTTGAGTTCAACCCTCTTTAACGAGGCGCTGTCCCGCTACGGCGGCCCGGTCAACCAACACCTCCGGCAACGATGGCTGGAACGGCCGCACAAAACAGTTCCTCGCACTTTATTGGGTTTCTTAACAGGCCGTATAAACAGGCCGCCAAAACGCCGCCGATCGCTTGGATGCGGGATTGTTATCAGCTCTCATCCAGGGTATTCTTGGCAGCAACAGCCGTGACCGTTGCCCCCCTCCGGGGTGACCTCTGGGACCCCGAGGTGTGAGAGAGCGCCACAGGACATCTGTCACAGCTGGGGGGGGGGGGGGGCTCGGTCTGAGGTGTTAAACCTCTTAAGGCGGCCTTTGTTCGAGAGGGTTATCCGAGGGTAATCTCACACCCCGTACTCTGCGTTTTGGGTCTAACACACTCGTGTGATACTTTTTCCATTGATCGTTCTCAGTGACATGGGACACTTAAAGGAACAGGATCATCAAATGGCGTATTAATAGTACATCTGTGAGGTGCATATAGTGATCTTGAGGTAAATGTCAGTCATTCAGTTCAGTCCATTTTTCCCTTCGATGGAGGGTTTGCCTGGAGCCATTTCTCTTTGTTTCTGTGGCCATAACTACATGCAGGATTTTGCACAGGCAAATTATTTTAATCCAAAAATGTTCTTGCTAAAATGAAAGAATTAATGGAACAACCATTTGTTGATTAATTAATAAAAAAGTACCGTGAGATAACAGCAAAATTAGATTTTTTTTTCTGCAAACAGACTCATTTTGGTGCAGCGAGGCCATGGCGGTCTGCCTGACCTAAAATAAATTAAAAAAATATTCACAAACCAATGGGTTCCAGCTTGGTCACGGACTGCTGTCCCATGTCACGACTTCCTCCATTTTCTAAATTCCAACCGGGCCGTCTGTCCGCGGGAAGAAGCTATTTTAAATCACGGCTCGAGCGGAGAATGCCCCCCCCCCCCCCCCCCCCGGAACGTTTCCAAGAGGGACGAGACCGGGCCCAGAGTCGCGTGTAAAAGCGAATCCAAACAAACAATGCTGGCTTGTGTCTGAGAGATAAAGTCCGGGGGCCTGTCTGCACCACGGAGCCAGACCAAGTCCGGCCTGTTCTCCCAAGAATCACAGCGCCGCTACCAAAGAAAACTGAATTTGGGCGCTGAGTCGCAGATAAGGAGTGGGGGGGGGGGAGGGGGGGAGGGGGGGAGGTCTCGGCCTTGGACCACGGAGCTTTTTGTTTTTGGGAGCTGCAGTGGAATAATTCCTGAAAGGCTTCCTGTGGCCCTAAAAGTGACCGCGCCTCAGTGACATTTACCAGTCGACGCTCGACAACACAAGGTCCTCAAAGTCTGGTCGGGTCGGAAAAACCAACCACGCGGATGTGCTGCTGAGGGAAGGTCGAGCTCCGATCCGAGTGGGGCCCGTAAACTCGAGCGTTGAATGTTGATTTAATGTCTCCACTGCTAGTCAAGAGACAGCGCTCAAGCTGCTTATTCGGTTGTCCAATAAAAAGGTTTTTTATCCTTTTCATGCAACATCTCAAGCGTCAAAAATGCACCGTGGAGTGCGCTGGATTTGTTCTCTTGTATATCTGCATTAAATTGGGCTCCCAAAATTGTAATCCCCTGCCTGACTTCAGGGCTTTGATTGCATAACTACTTCAGAAGATGTGTAATTAGCCGTCTGTCCAGCACTGCATGCATATATTTACTGCCCAGCAATATTTAACGTCCTCATTTGGTCAAGAATAGAGGCTTTCTAATCAGCTGCTGCATGGAGCTAATCACTGGGGGGGGCTTTTGATTTCTTGTAATTAGCCCCTTTCACTCTTGTAAAACCTGTATATCGGGTTTCCTTCCCCCATCACCTCAGTCGTCTGGATACCAGGTTGCTCATTGAAGCTGACGATGGCGGAGGAGATGCTGTTGGAGGTATTTATTTCCCGGTAGATGCACTCAGCAGACACGCCAACTAAAAGCCTTTTGCAACAGTCGATTGTCCCAAACAAAGACCCCCCGCGCTGCCGTTGGCACCAGGTGTTTTGGAAGCTGCACATGAGTTCATCGGACCCAGGGAGCCTCAGACAAATCCCTGTATCATTTTAAAGTCTTCCCTTGCCATCCAAATCGAAGATGGATTTGTGTTGCGCGAGACCCAAATGAAACAGGAGCACCCAAACGGTTTTCACCAACATGACAGCGCTTAGCAGACGCACGTTTTGATTGCAGCTCTTTCGACGAAAAGTTACCGAGTTCAAATGACAGCCACGGGGCCGATTGCCTGATGTTACGTCCCTCATAAACTGTGACGCAAACGTCTCCCGAGCAACGTCGAGCTCGACGGAACAAAAACACGTCGCTGCCTCCGGGTTTTATTTAGACTGTTTGATGTGGAAATATTTATTCAGGTGGATGATTAGATAAACTAAAGAAGAACCTCTGCTCATCGGTCATATTTATCCCTCTTTGGGCTCAGTGACACATCGCAAATGAATGAGCAGTTATTTCCCTGTCGGTGCTCCATAGGTCGGATGGAAGGACACTGTGCCTGTTGGTAGAAAAAGTTAAAGAAATGTCTGGTATTTGGTGCCTGCGTTATTCAATGTTTCTCTTTTTCTCTTTTCCTTCTATAATGTTTTAATTGTTGCTATTTGAATCATAGAAATATACATACATGAGGTCAAATTTAAAGTCAATCAGAGTTGGCACGGAAACACGTGTTCTTTACCACGAGGTACAAACTGTGAACAGTAAATGTCAGCAGTAAAAAAAAAAATATTCCACAGAATGTTTTTTATATCACTATTATTATTACCAAATATTATCGGTTCCAGCTGCACAAACATGTTGATGGTTTGTGTTTGTTAGGAGGATGCACTGGTGTGATGGCCAATAAAAAACCTTATTAGGTTGATAAGCTCTTGGACGGCGTGTTCCAGCTATACTGTGGAAAAAAAAAAATGTCCCGGCCTCGTGTCCCGATGAGTTCAACGCGGTGACAGATTAGAGATTGGTAAGAAGATAACTCGGGTATTGGGTCGGTCCGCCTGGACACGGGGGGCAGTTAAGGTATATCTAAAGCGCATGGGGAGGGAATAAACGTCGAGGTATCTCACCTGTCGAGAACAGAGCTCGCTCAATTTGTTTCACACACAGCTGTGCTGAGCAGGAAGGTTTTTTTTTTTTTAATGACTGCAGAGGCCATAAAGGTCATATATTCATAATTCAAACACCTCAACGTCGTATTTATGCCACCGGCGGCGCTCACTGTACTTGGCTCTGTACTCGCTGCACACTGCGCTGGATGATCATTAGATGC
Source organism: Pungitius pungitius (assembly GCF_949316345.1). Taxonomy (NCBI): domain Eukaryota; kingdom Metazoa; phylum Chordata; class Actinopteri; order Perciformes; family Gasterosteidae; genus Pungitius; species Pungitius pungitius. The sequence goes on from NC_084905.1 coordinate 18,513,912, forward strand.
CGGGTTTTGAACCCTCCCGACTTGGAGTCGCATCCCCCCCCCCCCCCCCGGCCTCCGAGCGAAAGGCGCTAACGTCGTCAAAACGTGAATGGAACCCAATTTATTACGATGACAGTCAGAGGGGGGGGGGAGGGGGGGGGGCATCAATTATGTGCGAGGAGCGCGTTGCAGCAGAAACCTTGATGGGTGTTTGGATGCGAGCCCATCGGCGGACCCAGATGCGAGTTGCTCCTCAAGTCGGAGTCTCGTCTCCGCACCGGAGCCCAAATGTTTGACCTAAAAATGAGGTCAATCTCTCGAGAAAGAGGAGAGGAAAATAGTCATTTCGAGTTTGTGACTATAATAGATACAGCAGGCTGAAGTAGTTAAATACAGATGTGTAGAAAGCACGATAAAGTGTCAGACTTTGAAGTCAACGTTAGAACAAAAAAAAAAAAAAAACTTGTGTTCAAGAGATGGCCGCTTGCATAACAATATGTGCAATCTGCAGCTCCCCTCATCAAACCTCTGACAGATTTGGGTCTTCTGCCGTGCTGTGATAAAAAAAAAACGCGTGTGCTGCAGTAATTGGTCACTTATAACGTTTCCTTCTTGTCCCGGGAAACAGCATCGAGTACCACGCATAAAATAAACACGCTCTTGGTGCTTTTCTTCAGCCCGGGAGTGCGTTAATCTTTTAGATATTTCCTCTCGTACAGTAACAGCCTTCACATTTACTCTGGGAGCAGTAACGCTGGGCTGTCCTGGTCTGTATGTATATTTTAGTCTGATCTCAGACATAAACAGCAAGTGGCTCTGTGTCTCTGCTGAGCTCCGTGTTCTGTTTTCATCCCAGAGGGGGGGGGGGGGGGGGGGGGGTATGCACTGTGTACTACGTTGTGTATTTACAGTACGTGTTCTGCTTCGCCATGAAGCTCATTACATGAACCCATCACGTTCACGCCTTTTTCTTCTCGCCAACAAGCCTTGCGCCGGGATGAAGTGAACCTCGAACTTGTGCAGACAACAGCAGTAGAGAGAAGTAGGACTCGGGTCGCATCGGGTGGGGTGGGGGGGGGACTTGATAGGATGGGAATCCTTTGTTGTCATCACTGGAAGTATTAAAAGAGAGATGAGAAAGATCAGAAATGCCACCGTAACAAGCCCCCTGGGACCCCTGCAGCTGCCCGGCTGTCTGAACCGAGGACATGTGGTGGGATCAAAAGGTCTTGAAGACCAGCAGAGGAAAAGACTGCTGCTGCCCCCCCACGTAGCCGCTCTGTGCTTACGGTCCACGAAGACCGCTTTGTGCGGTCGGTTTCGTGGCGTGCAGCGGTCAGTCCGTGCCGTTTGGATGAAGTCAGAAACAAGGCAGCCAGAAGGAGCTGGAAACATAGAGCGACAGTAACTAACCAGTGTTGAGACAACGTTTGGCGTCCCGACACATCTGTGTAAAGGCTTTATCAAACGTTTAGAACCCACTAGAGGCTGCATTGTATGAGGTTTGAAAAGGGAGTGCACGTCTTTGCTTGTCTTCTCGGTTCCGGATTTAGTCTTTTAGGATCCCGATGTTTTGTTTCAGGTCTCCGGGCCTGTGCGACATTCGAGCAGATCCAAGGCAACACGTTATCAGCACGCTCGCATTTCTGCCTCAGAAAAAAAAAGGAAGCGCTCCCGCACGATGTTTGTGTTTTGCCAAAAGGTTCAAGAAAAAAAGTCATGATGCAACATTAAACTGGATGTGATCCACTATTGCATTCTTTTTCATCACGAGCAAATGTGGATAATCGATGCTGTTTGCACGTGTTGCTTCTCATATGTGGTTTTTATTCTGCTGTCAACTGCTCTTCGCTTCTCAATTATTCAGAACTTTGAGTTTTGTTACACTTTCCACGTAGCTTCTGCAGAGAAGATCATTGTTTTGCTCAAACTTGCAGCCGAAGCCATTGATGGTCTTGGATTCATCTTTTTAAAAGGAAGTCTCAGGTACTTTATCATAAAAAGTTCTTCCCAAATCTGAGTGGTAGATTTTATGATTTTATTTCATTTTTTTACATTGAGACAAACCATCCGTCATCGTCCAGTTTCCCGGCTGATGATGGTTCCTCTGACACCGATCACAGCTTCAAAGTCAAATTGAACCAAAAGGTTTTTCTCACGTTTCCTTTGTAAAACCACTAAATGCAAAGTATTAATTAAATAGTTCAATTAAGATAATTCATATTTATTATTAAATCACCATAAATATCACAATTTACACGGACCAATTAAGTTAAGTACATTTGCCAAAGAACCCCCCGCCAACTGATTTCTGATCAGTTGGTGTTTGATATACATTTGCATGGTAAGCGTACAGCAGCAGAAGTAAACAAGTTCATGAACTTACACGATGCTCCACTTTCCAGTAAACTGCTCTTACTCTAACTCTGTAAACTACGCTGATGGAGCGAGTTCCCTGTAACTTAGTCCAAAAACTACATCATTTAGAATTGTTCATAGTTATTTAATTAAATATCTGCTGGTTGGTGTTTTTTTAATGTTTTAAAAAGAAAACTTTGTTCCTAATGGGAGAAAATTATACATTTAAGATTTCCTTTAAAAATGTGTAATAAAATTACATTTATAAGTTTCTTTTTCTGTGCTGATATAATCCATCAGTGATCATTATTTGTTCTGATAGGGAAATGTGGTCCAAAGGTAAATTAGTGCATATTTAGTGTTGCAACTAATTGCAATGTTTCATTTCATGGCTTTGGACTTTCCTAAATTGAAACCATGCATTTCTCATTGGAAACTCAACTCTCCTAGTATTGATTTGCAAGCTTGTTTGAAGATACATTTGCATTTGCACATTTTCTAATAACGGATGATAAATTATATACTGCTAAATTACAGAGTTGCAAATTATTATTTACTAATATTATTATTTACATTCAAAAAGGTATTTTGAGTGCAAATTTTCATTATAAAAATAAACGCACAAGCCATCCCATCATATAAACCTGAGGACAGATCTGGGGAGGAATCATGGGGGCTCACTGCCAGACAAGCTGTTGACACAGTAGGATGGAAATTCCAGAAATACAAATCAAATCTCTTAATCTTTCCTCTCTGCTTGCCTTGTTCCCATCAGGAGTCCCGACGGCGGGCAGCAGCCATGTGAGACGAGCTGTCCACACGTAGAGGATGCTCACGCCCAGCTAAAGAAGAGCCTCCTTTCCTCCCTACCTACCTCCTTACCTCTCGCTCCCTCCCTCCTTCCCACATGAGGACGGGAAGATGACTGTCACCAGCAGACAGTCCTTCAATGTCCTGACGGTCATCTTCCTCTTGCTGTCCACTGCAGGTCTGTAAAGTTTAGTGTGCATGTTGCTGTCACTGTACATTTTGAATGCTTTGAAATGTCGGACTCAGTCCTTTATTAAAAAAAGCCTAAATACTAAATAAAAACACAAGAAACAACCCATAAGGACGGTTAAACGGAGACAGATGTTGACATCTGATGCCCAGAGGTCAAAGACACCCAACGTCGAGGGATTGAAAAAGACACTTCTTGCCAAAAAAAAGTCCACTTGGCAGGAGAAGCTCTGAAGCTCAAGGTTTTCTCTAAATGAGGACGTGAGAACACACTACAACCCGCAAAGATACAAAGAGCGGAAACCCAGCCAACTCGTGTCTCTGTCATACATCTTGCACACAGGAAACGATCAAGGACAGAATCTGCTGCCGTAGTAACAGCAGCAGGTTGGAATAAGGGGGGGGGGGAAACCCGTAATAATCAGCAGAGTAGGTGTAAACGGTGTTAACCACTTTTTAATTAAAACACAAAAGAGCAATCACACAGCATGCAACACTGCATATTTTAAAACCACAATCAATTGGTATGATAAAATGACTCTACATTTAAATGAAAGCAATTGTTTTATTCCATAAAGAATGATATTGTTAATATAGAAATGAATCTGTAATGGTACAAACAGCCGGGTGATATTAATAGTAGAACCAACTAAAAACAATTTAGCATTAATTTGGCGTTTTTTAAAATAAAACTAAATTTAGTAGTCTGGGTCATAAAGCAACAACATTATCAGGCCAAAGACCAAAGACTTTCAACCTACAACGCTAAAAACCCTCGGATAGCCAGCACCACCAGCCAACATTTGACTTTTTTGCCCGATAAATAATTGATTGGTTTTGTTCTATTAATAAGCTGGTGGAATGTATTATGCGAGACCAGAAGAAAGACGAAAAACGGTGGCTCTGAGTGAAGCCATTAATAAATAAACATGATATCCGAGCGACGCCTCAGATGTTGCTTGTTGTGAGGGAACGGGAGAGATGACTTTTAAACTTCCTGCAGCGACCGAGCCGAGCCGTTAACCCGTAAACCCTACGACCCGAGGGGCTTTAATGACATCAAGCAGCCCGGGTGTGTTTACAGCTGGACGGACTCCAGAACCAGCTGTTGCTTATTCGACTCCCCCCCCCCCCCTCCCCCTTGCTCTCCTGTCTCCACGCGGTCGGTTCACGCCGCCTGCAGACCCGCGGGCCTCCGTCCTGTAACGCAAAGTAAGGCGTCGTGAGTTGATGCCGAGAGGTCAAACCAACCTTCACTTCTGGTCCAGCGGCGCTTCACAGCGCCTCCGGGTTCTATAAGGAGAGACGGCCGGCTACGCCGAGCTCATTATCACCCGAAAGGAGCCGTCTCCTTTCAAATGCTGATCCATCCCTGGCGCAGATTACTGAAAGACTCCCATCACCTGCAGAACCGAGTGGACTGAATCACTTGCTTTTAAATATGATGAAAGGAAACTAACAACAAGATGAAGATTAAACAGTTCTTAATAGAGCTAATCTGGATGAACTTCACATCATATTGCATCATTCAATTCACGGTTGGAAGGAGAGTCATGAAGCAAATCAAAGAGGATGAATTATTACAAACTGGCCAATTGATGTAAGTAAAAAGAGCAGGAATATATATATCAACGCGGCTGCTTTGGCACCCGGCTGTTGCATTAGCGTAAGACATTTATTGTAGTAAATAACTGATGTATTAAAAACAGTGTCACCATTACATAGTGGAATCCATTGAGAGAGAAGAGACAGGTTTACTATACAAAGTGTTCTTAGGTTCCAAAATATTCTGGATTATTTTAAAAGCTCTTTTTTTTTTGATTTTTATATTTAGTGTCTTAGACTACACAGGTTGTTTTACAGGTGTTATTTAAGTGGTTTCTTTAGTGAAACACCCACATAATCATATTGCTGTGGTTTGGGGCATGTTTGTGTTATTTTTCTTATTATTATGTTGATAAATGTATCAACTTACTGTTATTATTGCCAATCTAATCAAATGTCAATCAAATTATTATAACTAAAATGATGTTAGTTCAACAATTGTCATGGGATAAAAAGTACAAAAAAATATTCAGTTGAAACATTTAATGGAAAACTAAAAAAATATTGGGTTGAAATTTAAAAATATATATTATGTTATGTATGAAAATGCTCTTCGAATAAGATGTTTTCATGCTCCTGAGTTTGAGGACAAACTGTATCTCAAGTGTTTTTGTGACGTTCTGACTCAACTCTACAAACATTCTGTATTCTGTATATACATGTGCAGCCCTCTCCGCTCACTACCGGGTGTGTGAACCCTACTCGGACCACAAAGGGGGTTATCACTTCGGCTTTCACTGCCCTCGCCTCTCGGACAACAAGACCTACATGTTCTGCTGCCACCACAACAACACCGCCTTCAAATACTGCTGCAACGAAACAGAGTTCCAGATCATCATGCAGGTCAACCTCACAACCACCTCAGACGGTTATGCACACAAGTAAGTTAAAAAAAAAAAAAGCATTCCGGTTCAAGAAATCCAGAAATAACAACGGATATCTATGAATATTCCTCGTGGTTCAAGAGCTGACTTATGCAATGGGATTTCCCGCCAAGTTACATTGGAATCTGTTCAAAAGCAACTTTTTAACTCAGGGAGCAATTGGGGGTCAGGTTTATTGCTCATGGGAAAGCCAGGGTTTGAACCAAGAGCCTTGTGGTTCCTGACACACCTTCTATCCATGCACCATAGAACATAAACCCACACCAAGAGGTGTGACACTGTACAGTTACATTTCAAACCTACATTTCAAAGAGTTAATATAACTATTTAGTGGTGCAAATAAATCTGATCGTGACACTGGACAATGACTCCCAACTCTTTCGTACGACTGACTCTGTAAGAGTTGAATCAACTTTTTGCAGTGTGATTTTAACTCTGCACTTCAACGCTTATTTGCCCAACACCGGAAAAATTAACTCTAAGGATTTCGCTGTGTCGAAAACAGCTGGCTATCGTCTCCTTGCTGACAAACGCTTTGGCTCTTTGGCTCAGTCGACGGTGTCGCACTGGCTGGCGCCGGTCGCCTCTTGCTGCTAAAGAGGGCTTGTTGACATCGATCCACACCTTCAGAGCTGTTCCACCGAGGAAGAGGAGAGCAGGTTCCCCCGAGCGGAGCCCCCTCCAGGTGTTAAGTGCCGGCTGTTACCATCAACCGTCGGCGTGGCATCGCATCACACGGAAGCACAGATGCGAGAATTATAGCACCTTTTAGTATTATATTAACGGCAGACTCCATTACCCGTGACGCAGAGTAAACACATATACGCCTAACGGGTTTATCTGCTGAGGCATGGGCAGATTCCAGCGGTGCTCCTGGTGCTGTGGAAGCACTCAGCTCTCTCTCTCTCTGTGCTAATGCGCATCCCAGCATGCATCGGGCCCCCGGGGCGGTTCACACCTCCCTGCAGTAGGTCATGATATTTCATCTTCACGTGTGTCACGTGGCCTCTTTGGCCGCTCTCTCTTTCTGGCTCACTGGGCTGTAAGAACGCGAGGTCTGGTATTTACCACTGGCCCGGTGCGGGTTAAAATGGCAATAGTTCTGCTCTCTGAAAAAAAAAAAAAAAACACTGCGTGGAGAAAAGGGTAATGTAGTTTGAGATTTACCGTAGTTCAAGGGTAAAAGTAAAAAGGCGTTTGTCCTCCTGAGGGTTTCACGGGGCAGAGCTCCGTGGCATGTAGCTCACCGTGTCGTTATACAGAGTATAATGATGATGAGTAAGAAGGAATTCAGAGACAAAGCGATATTGTAGAATACCGTGTTAGAAAAGCAACAGTAACAGGTCGAGTGCTTTGATCAACTTCGATCAAAATCGATGTGTTTCCTTGAAGAAAAAAAAACTCTATTCTGAAGCAATATCCCGCTCTTGGTCTTTCAGAGTCATATCAATACTTTTTCTTCCATACTAATAGGACTTAATCCCCCCTTTGTGTGACATTCCTTAACTAAATATCCTTAATGCCATAGAAACAATCGACATTGCACCCAGATACTCAGCCCTGTTTAGCTGCCTCTTCTCAGGGAGCCTTTTCTTTTGGTCGTACTTTACGGATGTGGGTGGGCCAAACTTATTAAGGGCCCCCCTGGATCATGTAATACATCTAGGAGTCCAGTTTTTTTTTTTTTTTTGTAGGAGCAAATGCATTAAAATGTCTATTGTGCTCATGAAACGTGTCGTCGATTTTTTTAAGGGAGCAGCAAACGGAACAGATGGAGAGCTATGAGTTATTGCCCAGGGAGGATTTGAGACACGTCTTGGTCTCGCCACATGAACAGAAAACACTCTCTCATGGCGAGGACTTAAAGGGGCGCAGCCGATGGGCATCCGGGTGGCATCAACGAGCATGTGAGACGTGTTTGTCGTCGCCTCCCCCGGATTAAACGTTCGCTAAACGCCTCTGATCTGTCTCCCTCACGCAGTAATTACACGGCCCTCGTCGGCGTGTGGATCTACGGCTTCTTCGTCCTGGTGCTGCTGGCGCTGGACTTCCTCTACTACTCGGCCATAAACTACGAGCTGTGCCGGGTCTACCTGGAGAAATGGGGCCTGGGGGGCCGCTGGCTGAAGAAGGCCCGCAGCCAGTGGCACAGGTCCCTGCCCGCGGAGGAGAGCGAGGCCCAGGGCGCCGCCCAGCCCGTGGTCCCTAGCCACTACCAGCCCAGGCACAGCCTGCGAGGGGAGAGCCACAGCCCCACGCTGCTGCCCTACAACACGTCCACCGCGTGGTGAGTCGCGCGGACCCCCCCAAAACCATAGACCATGGCGTAGGGAAACATTAACAGCTGCACCCCCTGACTCTGATTTAAACTGAATGATTTGACTCTGGGTCACATAAGAGATCTTGTGATGTTGTAACACCTTTTTTTACTTCTTTTTTATTACCTTTGAGAGCAGTCACAAGAGTCTCAAGGTGTGTTGGGCCGCTGTTGGGCTGTTGTTAAAACACACCCCGGGGATCTCATTCTTCTTTTTGAAGCCATTGCTCAGACATTTTTCGGGGATAAAGCTACACAATCACGGAGCGCAGTCCGACCGAACCCACGTTTCTGTGCGGTACATTTTTCATGCAGCTCTTTTTTGTCTCCATTACTGCGGCTCAGAGTCTCGGGCTGGAGGTAGATATCTCGCTCGGTTCATCATAATTTAATGTGGGAAGAGGTCTGACAAATGGCTTTGAGATGCAGCGTTGGCTGTGCAAGCCGTGGATAGGGGAGCTGCGGAAAGATCCCGGGGCTGCTTTACTGCCGGAAATACGGTTAACTTATTCTAGACATACCCACAGAGCCTCCTTAATAGACATTAAGTCAGTTTAATATGATGGGAATCATCAATCCTGGACTTACTAGGTTGACCTCCACTGGAAGCTCTTGTGCTTTAAGCCCGTAAAAATGTGTTTGAAACCGTAGCGAAATGCTCATTGACAAAGGAGAACATGCTGAATTCATGGTAATTCGTGCCGACGTTTAGTTGTTTTGTAATTAAGAGGTCAGTTTTTTGGGATATTCTTTGATAATCTATCAAATCTATAATAAGAAATGGGAGAAAAAAAAGTGACTGATGTCGGGAGGTAAATTCCAGTTTCAGAGGCGAGATTAGAACAGCCTGTTTAACACAGCAAAACACTTCTCACCATCTAGACAATGCTTTCCTCTTTAAATGTGTTCAGCAACCACCAATAACAGACGATGTTGCCCACGCAGTGCGTCATCAGGCCTACAGCTCTTTATCCCCAGATACCTTTCTGAGCCTCAAAGTCTCAGAAAACCGGGTCCAGTCACTTGAACATCTGGTTTAACGGTGTAAACAAACAGACGGGGTCGAGTCCGGCGACTGGCGTCTGAAACGAACCCAGTCGCACAGCACAGCTGAGGAATCCAGCCAATGGTCACCGGCGATTTTTTACATCAAGTTATTTCATGAAATTATTTTTTCCAGAAGCAGAGAAATTATTCTTCAGACAAAAAAAAAAAATGCAGCTTGGCATTCAGTGTGCGGTAACATTGTTTACCATAACGCCACGTGAGTGGGTTGGAGGGCTGCAGATCTGCAAGGGGGGGGGGGGGGACTGGGAAGTGGTGATTACTGTGGAAACCCCTTTATTGTGCAATGCAGGCGAGAGAAAAACAACAGGCCGAGGCAGGCAATATAGTGAATTATTATGAAGAATGCACTGTTTTCTGCAGGAGAATGTCAGATGAACAGTGACAGCTCACGTTTCGGCAGAAGGGGGACTCAGGTGCGAACCAATGTTTAAATGACAACCAATTAATAAACCGAAATGCACGATTCTGAGGGAACGCCGGTCACGGCGACCATGAATAGCAGATACACCGACAACGAGGTGAGGGACACGCATGGTTTAAGTAGGTGGCTGGTGATTGGACACAGGTGGGAACGATTAGGGACAATCAGACAATGAAAAAACGGAGGGAAAGCGAACTCGGGGACACGAGAGGCCCGAGAAATATAAAACAAAGAGATAAAATAGAGAGACAAAGATAAAGTGACACGTAGACCGACAGGTTCGAGCCGGCGGAGTTTCAGTATTTTATTATTTTATTTCTGCGGAGCATCTGGCTAGAAATTCCACAGTGCTTCTTTAAATTGGTATCTCCTGTTTTATCGCTGTGACGTCCTCGGTAGCATTAAAGCCCTGATATGTTGTCCTATCAAGCAAAACACATTCAGATACATTTACACTTTGGCCAGGATCCCAGTCCGTGCAAACCTTCTTTGCCCAGTGGTCCGCCTCTCGCAATTAGAGCATCTGGATATTTTCAACACCAGATAAGAATTGTAAAAAACGAGCTGGCCGTGAGAATCTCCCATGTAATCACTCATTTAACATCCTTGTGTAGTGTGCCCGACACCACAACATCTCAAGGACTCTGATCTGCTGCGGTTATTTCAACCCGGCTTCATTTGTGAATTTAGTTTTTTCTTTATTTCGCGACGAAGACTCGCTGTGCAAAAATAGCCGTGAAATTGATTACGGACGTTTCATTGCTCATTTCAGTGTGAAATACCTCAACGTATAGGCTCTATCGAGAGTTCCCCCCCCCCCCGCCCCTCGTCCAATTAGCCAACCCACGACTCCGTGGACCCAGTGAAAACAACTGAGCCAGCCCCGGGGGGGGAGCCCGTCCCGCGTGAGGTGGCATCTGCCGCCACTTTCGATGGTGACACCACGGCTCGCTGTGCGTTGTCGCACAGTCGCAGAGGCTCCATCGGCCCGCCAGCTCTCCGTGTGTGTGTGACGCCCATACCCCGCAGCGTCTTTGGGTCGGTCCGCCGAGTGAATGGCGCTGGGTAAATGGACTTGTGTGTGCACTGATGGGGTGCGCGGAAATTCATCCCCATTCATTCATTCAAGCGTGATATTTGGAGAAAAATACTTTGGAGCTAAGTGTTTTTTTGCCCATGGACACATCGACAGCTGAGCCTCGCAGAGCCGGGGATCAAATCCATCAATCTTTTAATTTGAAGGACGACCCGCTCCATCATTGAGCCGCACGCGCCGCGGTCGCCGCAGTTCGCTCAACACGAGAAGCTGGAATAAAGCTGATTCTGAAACAGCGTTTGAAATCTTTTCTTTTTTTTCCTTTCTCCCCCCCTGGTCTTCTTTTTTTTTTTTATTTCATGTCAGAGTATGATCAAAGCCTGGCCGTGTCTCCTGCATATTCACGTCCATCTTTGAACTCGCCGGTTGGTTTTCAGGGGCAATAATAGAATTGGACATTCTGAAATTATTCCTGGCTTGTCTGTCCACGGAGCAGCGTGCCAAGACCTTGTCCAATTAAAGCAACACTCTCCATGTGGTGTGAGTTAATTAACATCATATGATGCTACAAAAGGCAGCCCGACTTAGATTCTGCTCTGGGCTCAAAGGAAGGAGCACGAGAACAGGTCTGACTTACGTACATTGACTTTTGGCCTCGCCGTTAGCAAAGGAGACAGCAGCAATTTTTTCATTTTTGGGCTGTGTTTTGTGTTTCTTTTATTAGATTGGCTGTCCTACATTAACTTCTGTAAACTTCATTTGAGTCACTTTCTCATGAGTGCATCGGAATAACCTTCAAGTAAAAACATTTTATTTTACCATCAACAGTATAGTTTCATTATTTTGGGAGGCGGAAAAAACGGCTCAGGGATGAGACTCATAGATGTAGGGTGGGCTCGAAGTACAAGAATTACAGACTCTCTGGGTTGTACACCAGGTTCCTTCGTCTCTCTCTCTCTCTCAATTACACCTCCACCTGGAACCGTTCCCTGAGCCCCCTCCCCCACGCTGTCCACCACACCCCGCCGCCACATTCTGAGTTTGTATTCGACACATTCTAATAAATAATTAACAATTAATTTGAGTCATGATAATGCATACCCAGGCACAGCTTCATTGGTCCATCGTTTAGACGTGAGAGGACCTCTAGTTGAGCACGTGTGGTGTGGCTGTCAAAGACAACCAGAAACAAGACAAAAAAAACAAACAGAACCAGAACTATTCACAGCATCCAACCCCCAGAGGAAAACCCTTGTCACATGATGAAATCTGAACCATCTCCATGACAACGGTGCAACTCCCACAACTGATTATCACGAGGTGTAGCTGAAAACTAAAATAGTAAACACTCAGGAGTGCTCAATCTCTGCATTTTATTTCTCCACAGAGTGATTCTGCAAGTGGACAAAGTGGAGAGTAGCAACACCTGGTTTCCTTACGCGGTGCAGAGGAGAGGCCCCCACGGACGCCCCCTCTCTGGACCACAGACAAAAACACCAGTGGCGGGCCAGCCATACCCGTAGAACTTAGAAGAGACTACTGCCCTTTCCAAATGAGCACAGCCGCGAACCGGCAGCAGCAGCAGCAGGCCGGCGTGGCATTTAGACGCCCCGCCGAGGGCAAGAGGCTGCCAGGAGACACGCAGGACGGTCCTGCTGCCGCTGCCGCTGCCGCAGAGGAGCGACACACTCGGAAGCCAACAGGTGTCCGGTGATCCTCTGAAGAGACTGCCAAGGCCCCCTCCCCCCCCTCCCCCCCCCCCACAGGGTGTCCCAACCGAACTGGACAGACCGTAGCCCGCCGGCGTGGAGGCTCGCCTGTTTTTAAGAAGCTCATTTTTTGGATGTAAGACGTTTATTACACTGCTGTTTCAGTTTGTGTTCAGTAGCAGTTAGGCACAGTTGTGGGTTACCTGTTTTGTGGATTAGTCAGAGAACTATACGAGTGGTTAACATTCAGAACATGTAACAGCTTAGGTTGATGCTGAGCATCTCACGTAGAGTAGAGCGCTTTTGTTACTCACTGATCCGCGATGCGAACTGTCTCTGCAGCCACGTTGAGGAAAAAACAATATCTTGTACGAAATGTTGCTGAAAACCAGTGATTTCTCTATATTGAAAAGTGTCTGACAAGGTGACAAGGACACAACGCCATGCAGACGAACTGCTGTGGATCAAAAGGCTTCACGTTAGGTCCTCCGGGATGTTTCTTGTGGTTTAATGATGCTGAGGAAAGGAATCTTCACTTGACTTTAGTCATTCACTCTAAACAATGCTATGTTGCTAAACAACGCAGCGAAGTGGTTAAGCGCGTAGCTTCGTTCCACCGGCTCCCGTTTGAAAATCAAAAAAAAACGAGGCCGGTGGCTCGGCTCGTAACGCGAACGCGTCGTAATGAGGATCGGGGGGCCGGCGCCTTCACAACAGCATGTTGCCATGTCTAACGTAACGTAACGTTAATCTGTGGCGTCGAGCTAATTTGAGGTAATTACCTGTGAAGTTAGTGTGAAGACAGTTGTGTCTGTAACACCCGTTGACTCGTTCACCCTTCCTCATTACCGGAGCTGCCTGAAAAAACAGCTCCATTAGCAATATGATGACAATGAATATCCATTTTGGTTCCTTTATAAGGAGCGCACCACATCCTTTATTGGTGATACACAATAGCGATTAGCCATAATAGAAAATGAAAAAAACAACAACAACATCTAAAGAAATCGACTAAAAACCCTTTTCACTGTCAGCAATAATGTACAGTAGCTTAATGAGATGGATGACATTAAATGTAAAAGTTTGAGGCACCAGCCAAATGAGCATTGGGTCACTGAGGGGGGGGGTGGGTTCCAAAGCTTTCCGTTTGTTCTACATTTAGTACGGTGAAGTTACCGAAAGGGAGATTCTGGATAATTAACTTATACTGAAAAAGGTCGCCAATGATTTATTTGTCAGCGTTGTGAGGAGGAAAGTGAAAACAATTCACTTTTAAAAGAAAAATATTTGTTTTAGAGCTGAAACTAATGACGTCTTTCTCTATCCATTGATGGGACAATTATTTTCTCAATAAGTTAATGACTCATTTGGTCCATAAAATGTCAGAATATAGTAAGATATACAAGGCGTGATTTATTCAAGTTTTTTCTATTCAACAAAAAGTCCAAGGATATTTGGCTTAATTGTCATCTATGATAACATGTAACAGAACTATTAAAATCTTTGTAAATAAATGATAGATCAATTAATTAATTGCAATCATCTAGGGGTGTAACTGAAGATGAATTTCATTATTGATTAATAAGCCAATGAGGTATTACCCTATGACAGACAAAAAGCAGCAACACCCCATATTTGAGATATCGAAATTGAGCATTTCTGCGGCATTTTTACTTGAAAATTAGCAGAAAACGTATCTGAAAATCCACAAAATACCACAACAGACTGTTTTAGCTTTTAGGGTCTTGCCATCGTATCCCGTCTTCTATCCGTTCTCTTTCATTAATTAATGTGGATCCTCTGAACAAGAACTCTGGTCACGCGCTGGGCTCCTTCCTCGGGTTATCGGCAATAATATTCACATTTGCTGAGTTGTTAGATCAAGTTAATTCCCCATTTCCGGCGGCTAAAGTTTAATTGCGTTTGCAGGCAGTGGCAGTGCTTTCAGGGCCGGAAAAGAATGGGATGTGTCCAATTGAAATAATTGGCCCGGGGATCTGCAGTGGTTCTAAATGACTTGCTCTCCGGCTCTCCTTTCCGTAGCTGCCTCCGTAATCCATGTGTTGGATCAGAAGCTGCGACCAGGGAGGAGTGTTTTAACTCGTGCAGGAGCACAAAGGGGATTTAATTAGTCCCCTAATTCTGAATAAGTGGGGGGGGAACGATGATGTGTTTGAGGTGATGTCATTTTTCAGGGTTTGTGCTGTGTGGTCTGACCTGTAATGAAGTAAAAGAAGGTATGTTCTCATTAACAATAAAGTAGAGAAAAACTTGCACCGGACAAGAAGTAGCAGCGTCAAAGTTGGAACATTTCCGCCGTTTCTTAGAATGTTCCAAGTTGGTTTTGTGATGTTTTCTGTTTTGTTTGAAGACAGTCGTGACTCTGGCCTGATGTGTGATGTGGTACTGTAAATCGTATCCGCTCAACCCTCTACCTAAAATGATTATTAAAAAAAAAAAAAACGTATAAAGGGATGGGAGGAAAAGAGCACACATCTGTTTCAGTCTGTCAGGTTGTCATGGTAACAGTTGCCTTACAGTTTACCCACCTGTACACAGAAGCTTTGTAGTGGTTGATACCTCACTTTTTTGGGTGTGGTGGTGAGGATAATGTACACCACGTTCTGTCTATGTATTTACTACTAGATAGAATGATCAGTACCGTTTTCAGTTGGATTGTTATTGCACTTGTTGACTTTGTATTGTCACAACAGGGAGAAATAAAGTTTTATCTTTTCCAATGTGTTTAAATCTGTCTGCGTCAGGTAATATTTTAGGTAAAGCCAGAAACAGACTAAATACAACAGAGCATCAATGATCATGATGCTCGTTTTTTATTACAATGGGGTTGAAAACTTCACACGGAAATAGAAAAACAAATCTTGTCTTGTCCTGTAACTACAATGATTTGATACACCTTAACCAGAAAATGTTACTTTACAGCACTTAAGTTCTGCTTTTTGGGTTTTTGGTACACAATTTAAAAAAAAATTTCAAGCTAATAAGCCATAGATAGATGGTAAATTAACTACATTCATATAGTTTAGCTCTTTTCTATCAAAGCGCCTCTCATTCACTGGTTTAAAAAGAGCAAACCTCAGTGTTTAGTTTAGTGCTCATGAATTCATGGCAGGATTTCATCCACCAAGCTTGTGATTAATGGATCACGTTCTGACCCCTGAGCCACAGTATTGATAAAATGATCAAGACAAATGTAAGAGCTAATGGATTTGCATTACATGACCTTGTTTGGATGCGTATTACATTCTAGGACATAACAGAGGTTAGATTTACTTTATGTTGCATTGTTAATCATTTCAAGTTTAACTGCTACAAAAACAAGACTGAGAATGTGGGCCGGTGCAATATTTTTGGGGGAAATAGTTGGCTGGTGCCCTAAAGAGCTTTTGCAGCAATTTTTTTCAGTCTGGCATATCAAGGCTTCCAAAATTCGTAATCGGTTAATCAATAAATACCTTACTGCAAACTATGCCTATGTAAGAAAAAAAGAAAGCATCATGTTGAATGTTTAGTTTGCTACACCGATGAACACATGATAAGCAAAAAAAACATATTTTCAAAGCCATTGTTAGCACTGTAATATAATATGATACTAGTCATCTGTATCAGAAGTATGCAAATGTAAGTATTGTAGTATTTGTAGTACTTTTTGACTCAACTTTACTGTGTGTGTGTTTTTTTTAATGGGTTTCGGGTCATGATTCACAAAGCCTCAGAGCAGCGACCCTTTCCGAGGGCTGAAAAAAGACGGGTCGCGTCAGACCTCACCCCACGTTGCTCAAAATCAGACACCTCACCAAATAATAGGCTCTGACTCCTACTTCTCCCCCCCCCTCCCTCCACCTCCATCCACCTCCATCCACCTCTGTCGATCATTCTGTCGTAGATCTGCTCATCAAACTGGCTTTTCTTCATCCTCCGTGTCCTCCCTCTCCCACTGCGCCCCCCCCGGTAACCAACCAACGCGCTTCCCGTCAGATGAACCCAATTGCTCGGCATCCATCTCCATTTAAAAAAAAAAAAAAAACCTCATCTGCATTTCCACGTCCTGCTGTTATTGAGGAGCCCGAGATACATCCTGCACACATTCATCTATTAAAACTCCATTAGGCCTCGTCTCTCCCCCCCCTCCCCCCATGCCGCGTCCTGCCCGGGCCGGATATTTCTGCGGCGGCGGCGACTCCACATTAAGATCCATTTGAAGAAGCCTGCATTAATGGGACTGTTTGGTGACGTTCATTTCGAAGGAGCCCATTTTGAGCTCTCCAGAAAGGATGAAAGTGGCCGGGGGCCAAAGTGTGGTTATGATGCACGATCTGTCGTTCACAATGAGAACAAGTACGAACAAGATCACGTTTAAACGCAGCAGTTTAAAAGCAGAGGCTGATCAATCCTTTAGGGGGATTTCTTTTTTTATGGCAGGTGTCATTACAGCACCCCCCCCCACCCCCCCTCCTCCCTCACAGCTGAAAACAAATGTTCCCCCCCCCCCTCCATTCCTGTGGATCATCTCACTGCCACTGTCTCACATGGAAACCGATTTATGGTGAAAAATGCTAATATTTAATCACACACCGAGCTGAGCACGGCTCGGAGATCGTGAGTAAATAATACAATTGAATTTCCGCCCCAAAACTGTGGGGAGTACGAAACAATCAGCACAGTCCACATGATTTGTAGCAGCAAGCATCTGTGCAGCGGATAATTAGCATGGGTATAAAACTCAATGCTCCATCCATGAGTAGCTACAGCTGAATGTGGGATTAATGCCGTAAAGCAACAAGGGCTCAGCAGTTAAGATGTAATTAATATGTTGGTATAAAGAATAGTAAAGCGTGCTGTGTCACACAAACCTGTTTCTGCTCGGGTGCATATGAGACGATGGGAAAATGTTGAGAAAATGCAACAAAAGCCACACTGAGCTCCCCATGAAGCCAATGTTACAGGATTATAATTATGTGAATGAGCTGTGTGAAGTCATGCTCACAGCCCCGAGGCCCAAAATTATTTTCCGCAACGGATCCAGCTGCCACGAGGCCTCAAAACAACAGCAACAAGAGAGAGGCAACAGGGAAATTCACTCAAAATTAACCAGGAGTCGTAACACTGCGGCACGTGTGTGTGTCCCCGATATGTATGTAGACGAGATGTCCAACGACTGCCACCTCTTAAAAGCAAATTATCAATGCGGCTCAACAAATAAACATCTGTTTAACCAACCCACCTCCATTAGTTTTTCTTCGGGGGGGGGGCTTGATGGAGGCTGTGAGGGATTCATTCATATTAAAAATATTGAACAAAAACATGCAATTATGACACAAGCCAACACACTTTTAGAACTGCTTCTCATTATTCATTTCACAATGCCCCCTTTCTGTCCGCTGCCAACTTTCCAAATCCAACGCGCCCTGGAAGGGTTGAAGTGAGGATAAACCTTTAAAAACCGCTGTTTTATTCCAAAGGTTAAAGAAGTTATATTTGAACAAATAGCTTCATGGTAATCATCACTTGTATTTCTTTTATGGGCGGATTTTGTCCGCTATTACGTGACTCTCTGTCCATCGTGGACTTCTGACTTTAAAAAGTGCCTGTTTTCAGGCTTTTACAGCATAAATATGAGGGTGAACAGAACTTATTTTATTATATCCTCCTGGGTACCACCGCCAAAGAAAAAGAGTGCATGTTCTGTATAATTCATTAAAATAGCAACAACAAGCTCACTCGAGATAAAAATAATGAGCTGTGTGCAATGAGTTTATTTGTTTTTCATTTGGGAACGCCACCAATGTTCTGATTGTTAAAATGGCCCGAAAAGAACTATTTCAGGATATCATTACATTCACATTCTTCAGTTGAAAACCAGTAACTGTTTCCTTTAAAAGCCTGAACCCGGGACAGGTGATACTTACATGCGGCTGTAATGGTGCTGCTCTGTTAGCTCTGCTCCCGATGCATCGGTTCAGTGGGACAGGTTAGGGACACATGTCCCTCGTGTCCCCTGTGGACACTGTGGAGGGATTCCAGTTGGTTTGCAGAGGGACGTGGTTTGTTTTCTCCTAAACCGCCGCGTCACTTTGGTCGCCCTTCACTACAAAATGTATCAATGTACCCTTATATAACAGGCAATGTAAGTTAGTTATCTCTTTACGGTGAGTGATTTTCGCTGTAGAAAAGTGTTGATGTGGAGTCCTGACGAAGGCAAAATTAGTAGAATAATAAAAATACATTAATCTCCCTTTCCTTTCACTGACAGACTGTTCTGGGTCGTTAAGAACGTGTCAAAGCCACAAAAGTTTGCACCTTCTGGACACACGTTGTGAATGATTTAGTTTCAGTATTTTAAACATTTTCAGTGTGCCTGTGAATACTTTTCAATCCATGAAATATAGAGATTCTGTTAGAAGGTAAAACGAATCGGATGAGGTGAAGGACGTTAAATTAAAGGCAATATGCAGAAAAATGTAATGTTACCCTTGTATATGGACCACCTGTAGTTATAGAGGTGACAAGCAAACATGTACGATTGGATGGAATGTGGGACCCTCGACCATGAGACACAATCCCAATGCGATTCCCCAGACAATTTTATGCAAAACCTTTGAAATGTCAGGGGAAATGAAATATAAATTTAGAGTATTTTTCATCGCAGTAGCGGAAAGGAATAAATTGGCTTCCTGAATGTCAACAAAATATTGCAAGAAGTGTGAAAAGTTGCTGTTGTTTCTGGTTACGGTGCTTTAACCTTCCGGACATTCACACTGCAGTTTGCTGGTATGGGAGCTAAATCCACACGACTAAACCGTAGTGGCAATGATCAGACAATTAATTTAACATGTCATGAATGGTAGGAATGCATTTCTTTCAAACACAGAAATGACAAATCCGTTTTTTTTAATTTGCAAGAGGAGGCTACAATGGCATCACATCTATTGTCTTTCTGATGCTAAATTTACACCGTTTATTGAGAAGTGGCAGTTCAGGACAATGGTTTTTCAATCGCAGGAATTAAAAATGCCTCGTTCGTCACGCTGCGGGGGGAACAAAAGCAACAAATTGTTTTAATTTTAGAACAACTCGTAACAAATTAGAGACAGAAGAAACCACGAGCTGGTCCAATGCTTCACTGTTCTTCTGCTTTGTTTGCATTCCTCTTTGTTCAGCTCCTCTTCCTTTTCTCATTTCCTTTTGTGCTTCACGAACAGAGCATACAGGACCTTCAAAGTGGCGGTGTCGTCCAGGGAGACAATATCTGTTACATAATGAGGAGAGATTTAGTGCGTATTTATAAAGCACCCTTCAGCACATCTACCGAAGCCACTGCATGGTGCTACATTCCTAATAACTATTCCCACTTTGCAGGTCAGGTGGAGCAAAAACAAACCAACATTAGATGGACGTTCCATCAAAAGCGTCCTTGGTGAGGCGGATCCCAACAGATTGCACTCTTGCCTTAAGATGCACTAGACTGCACAAATGTGACATTAAGATGGACTCCACCGCCGGGGTAACCCAATTAATGCACGCGGCGAGCTCCCGTTTTTTAGACCCTCGGTGCCGGGACGCCTCGTTCCGTCGCTGTTATCACGCCAGTAATTATAAAGAGTCGCTGAAAGTGAATTAAATTAGCCACTTGCTCCCCCCCGTCTTAGATTAATTGTGCTGGCTCTAACATTAACAGCCACTGTTTTGGGGATTTGCTTCACAGCTGCAGGCTCGAACGGCCCAAAATCGCGCAGAGGCTCCAGTGGGTGTGGTTCTCGTCAATAACGGATCTGCAGGGGGAGCTGGGGTTCTATTCCACTCCTCTTTTTTCAGATGTTTTTAAAGATGGCGGTCTTTTATGAACCCAACTCTTAGTTTATTCCATTAATTAATTGATGGTCTCCTGATATTTAAACTAATAGGAAATTCAACACAGCAGTTACTTTGCCGTGAACAGAATTGAACCCAGCAGGAAGCAACAAGGACTCAATCAGAACATTTTCTGGGGTGTGTCACAACGAGGTGGTGCCCGGGAGCAGTGTTAATCAAAACAGATTCCATATCTTTCCCCCCGAGTAGATTTAGCCCCCCCCCCCCCCCCCCTCGCAGCGCCCGCTCCTGATGGGTGGCGATAACCTCGGACTGAGACAATCATGGAGACACGCGGTCACATGTCGCTGCAGCAATTCCATCTCTCCTCCGCGGAGATTAAATCAAAGTACTCTCGCCTGCTACCTGATATGCAAACAGATAAATGCTGTGGAAAGTGGACTTCGTCCACATCAGTTTGACATTGCAGGCCAGGAGCTCGTTGTTGTTGTTGTTGTTTGCTTCCGTTGTCTGCGAGGCTGAGTGTGTGTTGTGTGAGACGTGTCATTTCCTCACCTTGTGGATCGACATGGGACATCTGAAGGCCTATGTCGTCAAGGAGATCCAAGGCCAAGGTCACATTGTGTAGCTAGAGTCAAAAACAATAAAAAGATATTACATTGTTTTTAACACGCCCACAGATATACAGTATATTAGTCAAGTATTGGTAAAATGTTTTAGTCACATGATTCCTTTTTTCAGAAGTACTTTTCATTCTGTTCACTTCCAAAAATATCACTCAAAAATCAGATAAATCCCAGTTGCTAGATGCTAGATAATGTTCTAATCCGCTGATTTGAATAAATAAATATGTTGCAAATAAAACTTTGCAAGCCAAGTATTGTGCCTGCGCGTGTGTGTGTGTGTGTGTGTTTGTGTGTCTCTGCCGATGCACTTCCTTTTCTAATGTGTCAGCGGTCCATCCCGTACCATCTCGGAATGATTGACGGGGGTCAGGTTGAAGTGAGACAGCGGCACGAAGAAGCCTTCCAGCTGTCCAATCAGCAGCAGCAGAATCACACCGTCAGCAAACTGGGAGGGAAAACACACCGGAGATTGCAGCCTGAAGGTGAGATAATCTCACCGGGAGGAGATCAATCAGTCCGTTACCTTTTGTACAGGAAGGTGCTCCAAAGGTGTTTATTACCTGTTTGTCCATATCAGCCACCTCCAGACCCATGGACGACATGTTCTGGTTCACAAAGTGCAAAATGGCCTGAAGGTATACAGAGACAACGTTAGGGAGTTTAAGTTTTTACTTTGCCGACGTTTTAGGTTAACTCCTCCTCCTCTCCTCGTCACACCTGCTTCACCATGTTGACCTTGTGAGGCTCCAGCTTCAGCAGTTGCTCGACGGGATCGTTCCCTGTGTGAGCAGACAGGCCCGGGGGGAGCTGAGCTAGGGCTTCGGCTCCGGTGACCTTCAAAATGTCAAATTCTCTCAACCTCCAACACCCTTTTTCTTGTACTCACTTTCAGTCCCGCGTTGGGCGCCCGAGCCTCCGTCCCTGTTGGAAGCGACAGCGAGCGACCGTGAGGTGGTTTTTCTTCCATTCGCAGAATTGCAACGGGACGAGAAAACCGCTCACCTCTCGTCGGTCAGGACCTCCATCATCACATCGGATTTGATTCCACTCCTGTTCACCTGCGTGAGAACGAACCAAAACTCAGAAGCCGCGAATGAGAACAGGAGGAAGAAAGAGAAAAAAAGACTCGAGTTGAAACTCACTTCCAAAACTACGACTTCAACCGTCACGTTCTGTGGCAGATCCAGCTCAGGCTGGAACGCTCTCACCATGGCAACGAGCAGATGAAGAGTGGCCAGAAGGTCTTTGCTGTGGATGACTGACACGCCAGAGAACAAAGACGAACGCACACACGTGAACAAACACAGACTGAAATTGAATTCCTAATGAAAACCTTACGTTTAAATCATCTCATCCTCCATCTTCGGCGTATGTAAACATTCTACATTGAGTAGTTTTCAATTTTATCCGTCTGGAGTTTTGACCACTTCAGACATGTGTGTGTTCAGAGCCAAAAATGCCCCGTTGCTTGATGGCAGAGGCCACTAAACCCCCTTCTGCAATGGCCTCTGCCATTCTCGAGCTTGTTTTTAAATCAGCCTCATTGTTCACCCGCCATCAAACCGTTTCCCTTTTCACATTAAAAGCATGCAAACGTTAAAACATGGGCCTGGCTTTCATTGTGAAGCAGCTGCAGGAAGTGCAATCTATTTCTCAGAGTGCTCACGGGATTTTTTTTTGTTGAAAAAGGTGATTAAAACAGAACCCCCCACCATGTTTATGTGCAACAAAATCCCCTCCCAGTTGGTGTGAGCAAACATGGCACCAAATCCCGACGTGGTTTGAAAGACGCTGCCAGAAAAGGGCCAGATTGGTTTCTCCCATTGCTCGGAGCCCAGTCGGCGGCGTTACTCACGTTTGACGTTCCACTTGATCCCACTGCTGTCCTGCAGGCCCAGTCTCTGGTCCAACTGCTCCAGGATCAGTCCCAGCTTGAGGATCTGAGCAACGCTGGTCAGTGCCATCTCCTCCACAGACACCTGCACGCCGGCCAACTTGGCTGTGGAAAATCGGGAAGGCCTTATGATTATTATTATTATGATGATGATGGTTCCCTTGTTGTTGTAATTTATGCGTGAATGATACACGACGAGCTGTTAGGTGAAACAACAAAAAGAAGAGGTTAGACGATGCAGATAATAATGATTGCGAAGTGGAAGTGATGAATCACCACTGATGTGTACTAACTCACACAGCAGGTGATGAAGCACCAGTCCATCGTAGAGATCCTCCTCCAGACTCTGAACCACTATGTGCTCCGATTTCAAAGTGCTATTGATCCAATAAACCAGTGCCTACCAAAACACAATTCATCACACAGTCAGATGCGAACACCAGGCGCCGGCGGACCTCTCGCGGACGTTTTTCTGTTTCAGCTGAGCCAAAAGGAAATTTAGATTTTGTATTCTCCCAATTGGTTTTCAATGATAATACACTCCTGAAGTTAACGGAAATGATGACAAACACAAAATACTCTCCCCACAATAACTGGATTTTTATTTGTTTGCCCTCCCGACTCCATATATGAGAGATTCCACGCCTCCTGAGTTATTTACTCGCTCTCTGCCGCTTGCATTAAGCGCCTCGGCCGCCATCTTCTCCCCGTCGAAGCCTTGTTTTAAAGTGCGATCTCGCAGACTCTGCACACGACTCCTGAACCCCCCCCCCCCCCCCCCCCCCCGTCTCACATCACCTCCGATAATTATGTTCATTAAAATTTGACCAATCCTTCCACCTCTCTCCGCGCGTCAGATATTATTAATGCTCCTCGCTGCGCACACACATACTGTAGTGTGTTTCCTGTGCAGCATTCATTCTGCAGCCCACTCAGGAAAACACTGCCTTTGGATTCCAGGATGAGCTTTCAATGCTGCAGTTTAATGTGAGGACAAAACAATTTGAAGATAACAGGAGTTTGTTTTCTTACCTCCTGTAGTTTTTTTAGTTTGGGGTCTTTTAAAGACGTCGGCTGAATGATCTTCTGCTTCTGTCCTGTGTGAATATATTTACAAACTGCACGGGTCAAGTTGTATTGTTTCATATTTTACAACCTTTAACATTTACAATTCGTCATTTCTAATAAGTTATTATTTATCAAAAGGGCAACAATGTATTTTCCCCTTAACAATACACACTTGTGCTTTTTCTCCATGACCTGAAATGCCTGCACATTAACTTGTGATGATAAAGTAATAATGCTGATCGTTGCTTAGAATCGGAGGAAAAACAGTGCTAAAAGAAGATGTTTCAATTTCCAAAATACAATTCTGTTCTTTGCAGAGATGGTGAAATGTGGTACAAGGGATATTTCATCCTGGTAAAGGACATCATTTTGAAGGATAGATGGGTTGAAACTTCAGTGGGACATTTTCAAAACGACAATCTTAATAAAAAGTTCTCCAATTCCTTCTTGGAGCCAAGAATGGACAACCAATTCTGTTAATGTACATATAATGTAATATACATTCTATTGAGACAGATCCAGTGTAATGCCAATGTACTGACAAGATATGTGACAGCAGTTCACTGAATGCACACAAACCCTGAAAAGACTCAATGTCCAAAGCGTCCTCCTCTTTTTCAAACTCAAAGGCGGCAGCCTCCATCGCTCCTCCTCAAGACGGGATATTCAACACCTGTCTGCAGAGCCTGCAGAGAGGGAGAAGCATGAATACAAAACCACAGAGGAACGCAGGAACACATGTCTGTCAGGAAGTTTCTCTCTCTCTCTCTCTCTCTCTCTCTCTCTCTCTCTCTCTCTCTCTCTCTCTCTCTCTCTCTCTCTCTTTCTCAGCAGGGTCCTCTGCCCTAATTTGCTCTCCTTCCACCTGCTGCAGGGCACTTTGGGGCTGATTGCACCGCCAGGAAAGCTTACGGTTGCATGAAAATAGACATTTCGGGAACAAACAAAAACAACTTGTGCTCAGTAGATCTCTAGAGTTGTTTTTTTGTTTTGTTGAAAGCTTTCGTTTCAGGACGGACGGCGTTGAGACGTTTCTTAAAAACACAAGTGAACAAGGAGGATGTTTGGTTTCTTCACTTCCTTTTCTCTCTTACAGCAAGCAGCACGCTGAGCAGATGAAGCCCTTGCAGCACCACCACAGCTCTGCAAGGGCTGCACTTCTCCCTCCGAAACACTGTGATCCACCCCTCCCCGGTCTTGAGACAAAGCAAAGCGAACACATGAAGCAACGCAGACAAAAGCAGTCGCGGCCTGCAGCGTGTCAAAGCGTGGTCTTCCCTGTGAGAAACTTCTCCTGTGTGTTTTATGTTGTCCGGGGTTTCCTTGTTCCTGACCTTTGACAGTCACTTTCAAACAACGTCACAAACAAAAGGCCTTTTTTTGAATGAGCTTACCCTTCGAAACCCTCAAGGACTCGACAGAGTCGGTGGACTTCAGCCGAACCGAGTTCCCTGACTGATGTTTCCAGGGCTGTCAAAGCAGCGATGTAAGAAGAAGATTAGGAGCTGTGCTCAATCTGAGCGAAGGGTCTAACTCGGGTGCATTTCAATCCGTAAATAACATGTCGCAAGGCCAGGGGGGAAGGAGAGCACAAACGAGAGGATGTGGCAGAGAAGGAGGTAGCGCTTCCTCTTTTTTTTATTCCGCCTTTGCACAGTTTTTTTTTTTTCTTCATATAGTGTCACCGACTGCGCTCGGAGCTTTAATGATAAGTATGTGTTGAGAGGAAAAGAAAACAAGGAAGGCTCTCGGGTGCAAATTAATTCTTGGGAAAAACCACACTTGAAAGGGGGGGGGGGGGGCTGAGAGAAACGTGACACTCAGACGCCTGAACCACTCAGGCTCGACTCACACGTCTCCATCTGTGACCGGATCGATCCACTGGCGTCTGGTCTCCAGCCTTCACAACGCTCACCAACCGCAACAGCAAAACAAGGAAAGACAAATCCACAAAAAAAAGCTCTGCATGTGCACCAGCCTAGTGGAAGAATAGGAAAAAAAGGACCACCCATCAGCCTGTCGAAGGGGCAATCTGGGGGGATGTGGAAGGTTACCATAGCAACAAAGGAACGAGACAAGGAAAAAAAAAAAGGTCTAAAATAAACCCTTAATTCTTTTAGCGAAACCCAAATGGTAGGAATTGACCGTTCCAAAAAGGCAATCTCGCTCAAGAAATCAAACCTATCACACAAGCACGGCACGCAGACAGATTCTCATTCGGTTTGATTTCAGACATTTATTTCTTGATAGGCAAAATAAAATAAAATGTAAAAAAACACACACAAACAAGCAAGGCGTAGGTCGACTCATAGTAACTCCAGACTGTAAAGCCGCGCACTGTGCGTCTAACAGGTCTCCAGGTGGCGTGGCAGTCAAACCCTCGCTTCGGGAGGACAGTGTGTCTGGAAGGCCGCTGCATACGGAGACCCTCTCCACCGGGGCGGGAGGCGCTCCACTCGATTAAGGCAATAGCGTTGGCTTTTGAACGTGGCTTGACACGTGGTGTGCATAGTTGAGAAGAAACGGGGAACTTTCATACTTTCTTCCAGCGGTCAAGTATTGGTGAGAGTTAACAAAGCATTTTTTCAGTCTATGTTCGTTAACATAGAAATAGGGGGGAATTGAGGAAAAACACAGGAATCCATTGATATTATTGACTTACATATTATGTCAATATATGTGGATTTAGTTGCTTAAGTTAAGTTTCTCTAAAGAAGCTTAAAACAAAACTGAATACCAACTAAAGAGCGAGGGAAAGAGAGCGATGTCATCTCAGTGTAAAGAGAAATAAATGCAAACCATCCCAAAGAGTCATAGCTGCTCTTAGCTAAAACTAAATGTAAGTATTTTTCCCCTGTCTGTAATTTCCAAATAAAGCGTTGAATAAACATACTCACTGCTGTTTTTTTGGCATAAGTAAATGAGACAATTACAGTCATGATGAATTGTTAACCACTAGCTTAGCAGAGTAGCAGTAACAGCCACCGCAGCTTTTGACTATAATGAACAATTAACACGGGGCAATTACATGTGAAGATAGTGATTTGTTACATACATTTGCATTTTGAATCGTATTTGACCATTTCAGTCATGAACAGAAACACCCCAAATTAGTCTCATCTCCTTTTGAAGTACTACAAAACATTTTCCTTTTTTTCCACAGCATGTGAATGGCATCAAGTGACTGAATGGAAGCGAGCCGTTGCCTAGCAATGGCTCGCTGTCGAACTAATCTATAGGTGGAATGGCCCGGATGTCATTATGAACTAAAGGTACCACTGCCTTTCTATTCAGGGCCACTGTTGTTTTTCCAAAGCAACATAAAAGGTCTACACTGTGTTCAATGAGCTTCATGCAGAGTGTGTTATTTTTGCTTATAAAGTTAGTTTAACATCTCGCACACAGCCTTTAGCTTTCTAACAATCTTCTGATCAAGCGATTGGCAAAAAAGCAAATATTTCTCATTTCCAAAACTGTTATTTTAATATTTACACAAATTAATTCTTAATAATATATAATATATAACTTTCTTAAATATTCTGGAGTTAACACAGACGTTTTCTTCCATCCCTGCCTTCATCCATTACTCCTGTGACAGCAGAGTTTTATTATGTGGGCTAAAGGTCGCAGGGTTTCCTGGGCTGAATTTAACATTCAAGGAAGGAATTAATAAATACTGACATTTGGAGATAAAAATACTAACATTCAGAGTCTTTTTCAGGCCTCTCCCAACGGGTCTTTGTTGGTCTCCTCTAATGTCCGGACTATGTCGGGTAAAAGCTGCGCAGAAACAAAGTAGCATTTAAAATTAAAACATTCGGGGCTGAAACGGTTCAGTCTGAGTTTTTGTAGTTGGTGAACAGGTTGTAGAGGACCCTGAGGGTGGATTTTAGGTTCAGGTTGACGACATCTGGAAAACAAAATGGATGCATCAGGAGGCTTTAGTTTGATGAACTCGCTCTTTAGGAGTTTAGGGATAAAAACATTTTACCTTTGACATTAATATTTTATAATAAGAAATCTTTTGGAACACATAAGCACATAATAAATTAGCCGTACCACCATGCAGTCATGGACACAATGTGATCAATGTGGGACTACTTTCCTTCAAAGGTTATTTGTAATGTTGAAAAACGAACATGCATCTTAAAATAGCTCATCGTAGCTCACATGATGCACTGCACGTCACCAGGAAAAAACCCTCCTCTTCATCAGTAACATGATATAACGCACCGGTGCTCATTAGCTTCCTGTAATTTGTCATCACAAACGGGTCTTTGCAAAGTGAAGCATGCGTGAATATTAAAGTAGCTCTGAGATGCATTTGAGTACATACACTTGTGTTAGTGCTCTTAAATATGTATATATTAGGCTGACGTGACTGTGCTGCTTACAGTTTTATTCAAAGTCGCACAGAAAAACATTTTCAACATCACGTTCTGTGGAATTTAAATGAGTAAGAGTACTTGATGTTAAAGCATCAGGTGAGTGAAATGCTGATTACCATTAAAGTACGCTGTCACTCAACAGCATCTCTAACGCTTAAGGCGGTTTGTAGAGCCGAAGTACTTACTCATGGAGTAATAGCCAACATAAACACTATGTTTGGATATAGAAGAAGAGGATGGTTCGTTCCAACGTGTAGCTCAGGGCAGGAAAAAAAACTAAGCACCATCCATCCAGAATGAAGAGTTTTACGGGTGAAACAAGGTCTCCATCTACTGGACAATGGTTATTATGACACACAAATGTCTGCATAATACCTTCTGGCCTGGCTTTGGGTTTCTTTAGTCCTCCATCCTGCATCAGCTCAAAGGCAAACGCCACATTGTGGACCTGACACACACACACACACACACAAGGTGAAAAGTCAATGTACTGATGAGTTGCTAGAAATCTTACTATTTGACCAACACCATCTTTTGAGGGTGGGATCACCTTCTGTTCAAAGCTCTCAGGGGTGAGGAAGAAGTTGTATAGCGGGACAAAGTAGTTCTCCAGCAGCCCCATCAGCAAAATCAGGTACACACCATCAGCAAACTGGACGCACACAGACATAAATATATCCAGACGCAGCACACACACAGACTGCTGTACAGTAATTTATATTTGCTATATTATTGTATTTGAAAATGAAATGCATGCGTGTGAATGTAGGGATTATGAGAGGATGGAACCATGTTAAATAACGCAAATGATCAGTTTAATAAACCATTAAATCTCTTACCTGAGACTCCAGCTCAGTAACTTCCAGGTTCAACTTGTTCAGGTGTTTGTTCACAAAGGTGATGAGGGACTGGTAACAGGGTCAATTTTAAAGGTTAATCCTTTCATTATCATTATTAATATTATGTTTTCCATTATGATCCTCATTGTTACATTATTATGCAAAGGAAAGGTCTTGAATACCGTTTTCACCACGTTGAGCTTGTCTGGCGCGTGATCCAACAAGGTGTCAAATGCGTCCCTCTCTGTATAAAAATCAGAGGTTAGAAATACTTCAAAGAACAGTTTGACAAATTGGGACATTTTGAGATACTTTCCCTGTAAATATATGACTACAGCTAGCAGATGGTTAGCTTAGTTTAGCTTACCCGTGTTGCTTTTGCACTTTTTATGATTTAAAAAACATTTAATATGTTTATTGGACTATTCTTTTAACCAGATATATAAAAATTTTTTTTAATTAAAGACATAATCAGAATACTATATGATCAAATTTTGCTGAAACTCACCAAACCTTCCCATCATCATTCTGGAACAAAAAGAGGGACAACTATTAAATAATACCTAATAGTACAATATATAAGGTTTTCATTGGAGCGTGGACATAGAAGGGAGAGGATTGTGGAAACAATCATCACGCACTTACTCCGTGGTGCTCGTCAGCTCTTTGGTCACCAGAGCAGTCTGAAGGATTCCCTCCCGTTTCTGCTCAAACAACAACATCGAAATGCTCCGTCAGAGAGAAAGTGCAACTGATGCATTTTATTAAAACCACATGAATAAAAAGACAAATACATGAACTCACACTGTTCTTCCCAATATTACGTTAGCCTCTTTATATCATTGTTTTTGGTGGGTCTTTGTCGTTGTATAAGGTTCCTTTCAGGCGGTTTCTAAGATTTAAGGTATGTAAAGATTGGTTCCACTTTACCTTGACGACCACCACCTTGGCAGAGACGTGCTCCGGCAGCCTGATGGGAACCTGGAAGTGCATCGCAAGAGCCACCAGCAGATAGACGATGGCCACCAGGTTCTTGGAGTGGATCGCTGTGACATGAGGGAGGACGGTCAGCTCTTTCATTAAGATTAAAGCTCTTGAGTTTTCTTTTTTTTTCTCTTCAAAACCGTTTACCAGATTAAATACTTTCCATTTGACTATATGTTGAAGTAACACTCAGTTTGCTCATCACAAGGTCAAAACCTGTAAAAAAAACAATCCTGTGATGTCTTTTTGGGGTCGCAGTCGATGCGAAACTCACAGTCCACGCTCCACTCGATGGTCCAGCCGTGAGGCCGCAGCAGTTCGTTGACGGCCTCCAGGACGGTCTGGAGCTTCTGCTTCTGGCCGATCTCGGACTGGGTGACCTCGGCCACGTTCAGCTTCCTGCCCGACAGCTTCTCTGCCGGCGTCAGGGGTGAGAGGAGGCGTCAGCACAGGCACACGGATGAAAATCACCAGTGATGTTCATGTTTCCATCGGGGCAGGAAGCAGGTACGCAAGGTTTAGAGTAGTTTAAACAAGGACTCGATGAGCCGAAACAAATGTAACAAAAGACTCTCTGCTCCCAGCAGAAGCTCATCTCAGGCGTGTGTTTACATGCTGTTTGTGTCACGGTTTGGGTCTGCTTCCTGTTTTATTTTGTAGTTTCATGTCTCTTGTGTTCCTGGGTAACTTCACTTCCTGCCTTGTCCTGTCCCGTCTTCCCCTGTGATGGTCTCCTGTGTCAATGATCGTTTCCACCTGTGTTCAATCACCTGCACCTCCCTTGTGTATTTAAGCCCTGTCACTCTCTTGTCTCTTGTCGTGTCATTGTTTCCCGTCACCTGTTCAGGTTGGTCTGTCGGTTATGTTTTTGTAAATTAAAGAGCACGTTGTTTTTTTTGGTAACTCTGCGTGTGAGTCCTCCCTCCGTGCCTGCCTTCGACCCGCACCCCCTCCTGACAGTTTGTACATGTGAAAAAACAAAAACAAAGGCAATCTCAAATGGGAACCGATGCGATACAAAAAAGGAGAGAACAGAAGGCTCAACCGAGATAAAAGTTTTGAAAACTAAAAAGGGCGTAAACAGGAATTTAGTTGCTGTTCTCACTTCTGCAACACACGAAACCAAATGTCAGCCCCGTGTTGCACTACCTGGCTTCTCGATGTTATATTTTAAAGCATGAGGCATTTTGCTCGGCTGCAATAATTGACTGCTGGACGCTCAGTGTTTAATCTGATTACATTAATCACATCAGATATTTAACTAGTAAAAACACGAATAACTGCAAAAGTTGTCATCCGACTGTTGTGTTAACATTGTGTTACATGAACCTGGAATTGTTGTCAGCCCGCTGTTGCAAACAACAGACACAAGGGGGACAGAATGGACCAAAAACTCTTGAATACGCACTTATTACAGAAGTAACTGGAGTTTCCGAGTGAGATGTGTAATGGCAAAGAAAGCCAAGTTCTCACCAAATAACTTCTGGAGCACCTGTCCATCATAACAGTCCTCCTCCAGGTCTTTGACTATGATCCTGTCTTCCTCCAACTCGCTGTTGATCCAGTCAATCAGGACCTGGATGCAAATCGTAGGAAAAATAACAGACAACATGCACACTTTAGGATATTTTACTGCTCTGGTTGTCCCGAGGAGACGCAGGTGCTTGAGAAACAACGTTTGATCCCTGAATACCTTCAGAAGATCTTTAAATTTAACATTTTCCCGCGATGTCGGGTCCAACATGATCCTCTCGGCGTTCTCCTCTGGAGAATGTGGGCGAGAAGAAGAAGAAGACAAGCTCAAATTGGGTTCTGGTGACACTCAAATTTCATTGCCCACACTTCAACAGCAGTTCTCACGGCGACTGGAGAAAGGCGTTTCCCCCCCCTCGAGCACTTTCATTTCCTCCTCGTCTCCATTACCCAACATGTGCCCCCAGTAACCTCTCACAGTGAAATGCAAAGGTCTTTCACATACAACAACCCCCAGAACCTCTGGCCCTTAAAGTAACACCAGCAATTGTGCGTTAACTAAGACGTGATGTTGTCCACGTGTGTGTGTGTGTGTGTGTTTGTACCCAGCAGCGTGTCCTCTGGATGGATGTCTGTCCCCGAGGGGAGCATGGGGCCGTTGATGGCATTCTTCCCCTCCTCGTGGAGATCACTCACTAGTAAGACAAAGACACACAAACACACACACACACACAAAAGAAAAGCAGGCGATTCGGTCAAACAAATCAACTTGAAGGACACGGATTGTGTCTAAAAAAAAAATTCGGCGTATTTTCATTTCCAGGTTACAGTAAGAAGCAGACAGGGACAGTAGGACACAAATAAAATAAGAGAGGTTGTGACTGGCAACAGTTTTTGTGCACAACGTGCACACCCAGCAGTTATTGTATGAAGCTTGTTGAGGCTCCAGAGGAAGCTCTGTGGAGTCTGTTAAATGTCCTCCTGTGACGTCCCGGTGAAGACAAAGAGGGTTTTGAAAATGTCCAATTCAACCTGCAAGTGCTCGACTTGCATTGTGGGTAATGAATTGACAAGCATGAAGAATGCGTGCAATAAAAAAACGCTGTCTGTGTGCAACAATAAGCCTTTTAACTCTAACTCCTTCTGAAAATGTTTGGAATGCATATTTATCCCTGTTAAAGTGTAGAGGTCATGATTTCATTTGTATGCGTGACTTTTTGCATGCGGAAACATTTATTTGAATTATGTATTCTTTCTGATTTCTGATCCCATGCTTTTTTACGCCGACCCGGGACCGACAGTTGCTAGGAGTGTACTGCAAGCTGCGAGTGTGAGCTGTCACACGTCTGTCACTTCCTAAATGTTCCCCACCCATTTTAGTCACTCTGTATAACCACAGATTAGTTTGAAGGGCGTGAAGTTGTTGTGCATCGATTCAGAAAATGAAATAATATAAGCATGTGTCTTGGCACTATTGTAACCAGTGAAAACATACAACATACTCAAAGAGGTAGAATAACATAAAACTGGGAAAATATAAGTTGATTTTTAAGGTGCCCATAACCCAAAAGTTACAAATACTACACACACACACACACATTTTGAGTCAGGTCTCAAATAAATTCAATTTCCACTGAGATGCTTTTACCGCTAACTGGAGAGACGCTGCAGGGATTCAAAGGCTTTCTTCCCCTAATGGACCCGTTGCTTTCATGATCCTGCAACAGGCTGAACTACAATTAATGGCCTCAATCCGTCCTTTTCATTGACTTTGCTATTTATAAATCCTGCGAGGAGAACCAATGGCTGCACTCAGAGCTCTTTTTTTTTAAATAAAAAAAAAACGAAATGTCTCTAATTGATAATATGATAACAGAAAGTTTTGAGCTGTGTGTTTATGACACAATCTGGACCAAATCCAAACTTCAAGAGCACGTGCGGAGGCATAATTACAGGCAGGAGGAGGGGTCCCCACGGATTCACCATCAGATTCGGCCTTCTTGTGAAGAGCGGAACATCAACCATCTCTCTACAGATCGGCGGATTGCTTGTAATTACGGGCCAGGCTTCGTGTATTTCATCGTAATCGTGCTGCTTCCTCCCCTCGCAGTCCGTCCGACTGCATCAACGCTGCCGGCCCTTCGCAAGTTAAACAACCAACTTATGGAAATAAAGATTGTGGAGGTATAACCAAAATCCTCAAACAGACACACACACATTTGATTCTGTAACTCTACAGTAGTACTCTACATCTTGGTGATCTCTCACAACAGCGCGCACACACACCACATTTCGGGATGTTAACCTGCAGTAACAGGTGCTGCTTCCCCATTTTTAAACTTCCAATTTCCCCCAAAGCACAACAATTACCTTGTTTCTTCCTCTTGGTCCCACATAGCAGCCCGGCCATGGTGCACGCTCGATGGCAGCGAGCGTAGGTAGAATATGCAGGAGAGAGTGTGTGTGTGTGTGTGTGTGTGTGTGTGAGTCTGGGGGTGTACGTCCACGTGTGTGTGTGTGTGTGTGAATGCTACTTGGTTGGACTGAGCAGTGAGATGGGCGTGATCACGTGTTTATTTCTGTCCCAACCCTCCATCCCCCCTCCTCCCGTCTGCGGTCCAGTTACAGGAGACGCCGAGGGGTGTGCATTTGTGTTTGTGTGTGTGTGTGTGTGTGTGTGTGTGTTTGGGACAGGAACGTCCACACAAAATCCTCTCCACGCCGGTAACCTCTGGGACGGCTCGACAGCGGACAGACGGCAGTGACCTGAGGCAGGTTTCCTATTCTTTTCGTCCCAAAATCAGTGCACGTGTTTTTGGTGCTTTGTTGTTTTTAAATCACTTTCCAAATTGGGATCTATCCATTTGACAGCAATGCCGGACTTAACGGAGCCTATAATAACGTAGCCTATAATAACGCCAATCAATCAGGCAGCGGCTGTATTCCTGTTGACGGAATTCCAAATGTTGCCTGCGGTGTAAGGAACATTCATCAGAGACGGTTCTGTTGGTACCAGCCGTCACGGGGAGGCACTACAGAACAGGAGCCTCGTCGGATGTGTGTCTTTTTATCTTCAGAGATCAAAAAGAGGAAAAAAACCCTTCTCAGCGTAATCAGTCCGCATCATAAACAGCGGCGTAAAGCAGATTGAAATCGACCTCATCCGTTTGGTTCCACTGCTCCCGGTGGGGGTGGGAGGCTGGGGGCCACACGGGGGGGGGGGATATAAATAACGCAGCTGCGTGGAGCAGACAGGCCGGATCCTTAAATATCGTCTCACTTATTTACACCAACCCAGGAAGCCAGGAGATGAGCGGGTTATTAACTCTTCCTACGCACATTATGGGCTTATTAGTCTTTATGTACTTCATTCACTTGTTGAGTTGTAATTAGGTTTCCTCCATGTTGGATTCATGCTGGTTTTTCATTTATTTATCTTTTACTTTAAATAAACACATAACATACGTTTAATTGGGTCTAAAATACTACGGAGTGGGACCACACTGTTGAAAAATAATCATTTTAGGGCTCTCAAGGGAAAAAGACACATGATATTATGTCAAATACATCTTCTTCAGCGTGTCTGTACTTTTCTTGTTAGAATATCGGTCATATTAATAAACTAATACTAGTCATCACTATACCAGCTGTTAACTTTATTTGACATTTCATTTGCATAATGGCTTGAAATAGCAAATAGCTTCTTGCATTTGTTGGATTAACATTTACACCAAAACACTAATTAAACGCTGAAATGTACCTTCAATTTGGAAGTTTATATTATTTGTGAAACAATAGAGAAACAACAGAAAAATCATATATTGTAAAATAATAATAATGATGTTGTTGCTTTAATTGTTATGTTTAATACGTTGATTAAATAATAGTTATATAAAAGTAACAATAAAATAAGTGTATTAGGTGAGTAAAAAAAAGACAAAAAGCAACAATAAACAGATGACTTACTAGTGTCAGCATCCATTCTGTGTCTTGTTCGTGTTTTGTGTTTTCAGAGAGTGAATACTCCGTGAGATAACACAGCAGGGATGTGGCCCAAAGTTCATCCTCTCCGTCCTTACGGCACAAAAGCATGTTTTGTTGTTTTTTTTTGTCTTCACTACACTATCACTGGTGCAGCAAGTGTAGTCTGTTGCTGACAAAGGGAGCTACGCCTTGTCAGAGAGATGCAGACTTCCTTTGCTTTTATCAGGATACACAAACATGAACATGGAGCCATGTGGGCGTCTCTTATGTCATGTTGTATAGCCTGAAGCAACACTTTCCATCCCATCACTGATACAGCTTTCAGCTGAACAGATCGGTGCTCATGTGGTTGCTAAGGAAACGAGGGGCCCAATGCACAATGCAATGATGAATATTCAGATAACGTGAAGAAGCAACTTTTCCAGTAGCGGCTCTTCTCCCTTTTGGTGTTCCTCTTCAAAAGTCAACGTACCGCACCCAAATGTTACAGAAACCACAGCAACAGGAGCAGCAACTGATTTCTAATCCCCCCTCCCACCCTCCCCCCTCCACAGAGGCCACGGGATTCCCCTCTGCAGGCTCCATTTCCTTCGTTACTGACTTCTAATCATATCTGGCAAAATTAAAGCCTGGTGACCACAAGAGTTCTTTTTTTTAAAGATAAGCTTAAAACGAGGAGGAAAAAAAAACGTTTTATTGTGTGTTGTATCGTAGATTGCAGCAGAAAGGGAGAATTCTGAAGGCTTCTCCAGTCACAAGTTTGCAAGATGGCATCTCTTGCTCTTTCTCTATAAAAAAAAAAAACAAGTAAAATATCCTACAATGTGTAAAAAGACTTCGGACTTCCACGGTTAAGAGTTTTTTTTCCGAAATGCTGTTCTGTGTTAATTTTGGACCGACTTATATTAACAGAGAGCAAATCTGTCTGCATGGTTGCAGTAAAAGCTTTAAGCTCAGGCAGCAGGAAGACAATTATTCTCATTTCCTCATCAAACAACCCAGAGATATCATCTAATTACTCACTGAGCTGTTACACTTTTCTCTGTCAAAACCCCTGAAGCCGCTTAAAGGATAGAAAAAAACACTCGTACGGTGTAATTACATATATACATATATTACGCCTGCAACTCACTCTTATTTTCACCCTCCATTCATTTTTCTGTTCTTCGTGGATTCTATAATAGTATAGAAACATAAAGTGTTCATTGCCCAGAGACAGAGGAGACAAACTGGTCTTTTTACCCGAGGGTGCAAAAGATGACAATGTTTCATTTACAATGATGTTAAACCTCAAAGCAGCAAATACTCAAAGAAGCTGCAACCTGTAAGCCTTTGTTGACCAATAGACTGACATAAATGACAACCATATATGTCCTGTATCAATTCATCCCGACAACGTTTGACCGACCCACCAAACTCAATTTGAAAAATCAATTTGAACAGTTTGATGAAGACAAATCAAAAGTTTAAACCTACCCTTTAAAATTGCAATTTGAAACTTAATTTTAATGAGTTTGCTAAGGCCCTCACACGGAGTCCAGGCCCCCTGCTGGGGAACTTACTAATAGCATTACAAACACATGGCTGTAAACACACACACACACAGGTGTCAAACCTTGCAGCTGTCTGTCTTAACAATGTCCGGCCTTTGGGAGGGCAGAAAATAGAAAATTCTGTTCTACGAAAAGTAAGTTAGAGAGTGTATAGTTTAGTTGATAGCTTATAGAAGTGAAGCACGGTGAGCCCGGAGTCATCCTCTCCCTTATCTCATAATAATAACTTGCGGTCCAGTCACAAGTGCCGTATGATCTATTTATATCCATCCCCTCATGCTAAATGACTGTGGAGTTGCTCACAGGACCTTGTCTCGCATGCCCCTTTATTCACTCAGTGAACTGTGAAACGGAATTAAACCTCAGATTGAAGCACATGGAACACATTTTAAACAAGACAATGTCCGTGAGGATGAACACAGCAGGAACACAACAGGCCAAACGTGTCCGTGTGTCCGTGCGTTGTAAATCACGTGTGCAATTGATTAAAGTGCCAGTGATGTCCCGCAGGAGAATGTTATAATAGCGCGTCATGTGATTGCAGGACCATGGACAGAAACCCCGACAAGGCCTTTCGTGATAGGATTACTCCATCATCACCATCATCATCATGTATCGTGACGAAGTGATTTACCTTCTTTGGACTTTTTCCTCCGCGCGAGGGTTCCGCCTAATTTCCCGAGGAAGGATTCGTCCTTTTTCATTTTTGCGGGCTGCGCGGTCCCAGACATCTTTCGGTGCGACGCGTTTGGGTGCTCTCTCTCTCTCTCTCTCTCTCTCTCTCTCTCTCTCACTCCCTCTCCCCGTCAGCAAACGTCACTGTGATGCGTTCAGGGAACCGGCGGCGCAGGGTTCAAAAAGTCCCCAAACGCATCGGCGGATCGGAGGGAAGCGGCGCGCCCGACGCGCATCGACACAGGCGAACGAATCACTTGCGTCCCAAAGCCTGCAAGTCTGCTTCAACGTCTTCATCTGCATCATGTGTTTAGCGCAGGGTCACTCCGCAGCGCCCCCTAGCGGCAGGCAGAGAAAGGCCTAAAACAAAATCACTATTTCAACCTAGATGTGACAGTGCCTTAAATTAATAGTGGAGAGAATGCAATACGAGGCAGAGGTAGAAAAGAGTATAGTTTTAATGTAGAACTACTACACAATACATACATTACAAGTTAAAGGAGCATTTCACAAAAAAGTATGAATTATGCAACTACATTTATAAGCCCATCAAATGTTTTGTGTGTAAAATTTGATTATTAATTAGTCACTTTAACTTTGGAATGAATGGCAAGTTCCCTGTGAAACATACAGTGGAGTAAGGACCAATTAGCAATATATGGAAATACTTAAGATATTTACTAATAGTCACAAATATTCCCAAATTAATCATAGCAATCTGTAACCAACAAATAATATTGTTGTTTGATGAAAAAATGTGTGCTACAGTACACACAGAACTGTGTGTTGTGTGTGAGTGCTTTGGGCCTGCTGCACCCCTCCAGGCGCTGATGAGCAAAGCTGCGGCGCGTCAGGTGATCAGCTCGCTCTTCATCACCTCCTCCCTGGCCGGCACTCTCCTTGTTTGCTGTGTCCTCAGGCGGCTGTCATACACTTTGAGGAGGTTTTTGTTGCCAGGCCCGGAGTTCAGTATTGTTTCTGTTTACTTCTTGATTAAAAAACGAGCAGGATCAGCTTCCGTTTTCCTTCCAGGTTCCGGCGCTGCTTTCAAGAGACAGAATTTCACAATAAGCCGGTTTGTTTCAGACCCTCTGGGATGTCACATCAGGAGTAATTCTGCTGTGTAGCGCTGCTCGCTGTCGTGAAGTCACCTGTTGTCTGCAGGAGCTTCCAGTCCGCCTGCAGCCTGCGCCTCAGTCCCTCCAGCGCCTTCACGTCGTCCTGCAGCGGAGCACGAAGGCTCCCCAGAGAGGCGGCGGCGACCCCGAGAAGAGACGAGGCCGTCGGGCCGACGCATGCCTCCTCACCTTCCTGAGAATAAAAAAACAGTGAAGTCGGACACCAGAAATGAAGCGGCCAGGTGAAAACGCTCGCGCCTCTCCTCGTTCTCACCTCCATGAGCACCAGCGTGTGTCCTTGTGCGAGGCCCTGCAGCAGGCCGGTCAGTTGTTGCCACGCGCCGTCGCACAGGCCGCTGCCCGCCGACCGGACCAACAGAACCAGGCTCGGGTCGTACTCGTACCCCAGCGGCAGCACGAGGCCCAACGCGGCTTGTGTGAACCCTGACACGTCGCTGCAGCCCTGCGAGAAGACAAACACGCTTTTCTGTTTGCTTATGTCATGCAACACACACACGCATGACATCAAAATGTATTTGTTACGCGATTTCATAAAGTAAGACCCAATATTGTTTTCAATACCTACCTGATATCAATTTAAAATCAACTAAAGTAGGATTGGGCAAACTCGACGGATTATTTAATAAAAATCTGTTAAATGGAATTCAACAAAAATAACCAATTTCCACTTGTATTGACTAGCGATATTCTGAAAATATCATGTTGCTTTAAAATAAGTCCTTTGGCATAAAAGATCTTATAATTCTTTGACCCAGTGACTGAGTGGTTGACTAATTGACCAAGAGGAGGCAGATTTAAATAAATCAACCTTGGTTAGAACAGATTCATATTAGAGGTACGTAAGATGTTATGATGCTGCGAATAAACAAAACATGGTAACACCGAACTAGCATCCTCTGTCGTCCTAGATGCTCCAGGACGATATTAATTCACTGAGTGGTCATTTCTGTTGTAATACACAGTACCTTCTTCAGACACAAAGGAATGTAAAATCTGTGTTGTTGTTCCTCTGACTCCTCGCTGCTGAACTGCACCAGAAGAGTTGTCCTGAAGATGGAAAGATTTCTGTCGTCAGGTTCATACTGTTGCAGAATGAATTAATTGAAGGGGGATAATTTAAACACAAAATCTACTTTCTGGACACGCAAATGACATTCACCCATCGTCTCGTCGGCATTGACTCGGGACGACCGCGTCTCCAACGCACACGATGAAAACCCTGCAGGAGGAGAAGGCTGTTAAAATCAGACGGGTTGACTCATATTCATTCAAATGCATTGGAACAAAGAGCTGATTCAGTGTACATGTGGATTCGATCCACATTACTATACCGGTCGAGGTGAGCGGCTTCAGCATGCTGGACGACACACATTGTCGCCATGGAGACATCACGGACCAACGCCAAGCCATTGCAGATCTGGGATGTGATTAAAAATACAATCAGCTTGCAGGTCACGTGGGCAAGTGAGGAAAGATCGTACGACGATATCCAGGCGGTACCTCATTCTGCTCCATTTTCTGTACCAGGGCAGTAAGACTGGAGAGGGCTGTGAGAGCATCGCTGTCGTCCGAGTCTTTGAGAAAAGTCTCCCTTATTGTGGGAAGATGAACACATGTACAACAATGAATATGCAATGAATATGCAATCCAGACAAGGTTATTTTAAATTCAAATTGATATTCCTCCCGTTTTGATATATAGAGGAGACTATGGTACCTGAGTTTGTGGACTATGGCGGGGTCTGCCGAAGCACTGAAGCGTGCACATCCCTCCGGGCAGGCCACGCCATCAGGGAGGACGAGAGCACTGCGAACCGGAGGCGCAGTGCGCTTCAGGGGCTCCAGCCACGCCGCCACCTCCGCGCCGCTCTCCTCTTCTGCCTTCTTCTGCTTTTCTTTGCCTTCCGCCGCTAACTCGATGGCCTTCGTGCTGACATCAGAGGTAGGTGGGTCGGCTGGAGAAAGAGAAATTCAATGTTTTATAAAGCAGGGATGGTAAAAATATATCTTTGGTATCTTTGGTTCTGTTGTATCAAATGTTATTATTTCCTCCCTCAACTGTCCACGAGTCAGATCATTTCAAAGACCATCGCTATCGGTGTGCGGCTTTTTTTTTTTTAAAGGAATAGATGAAAAAGCTCCAAAGGAATAACGTTGGATTTCGTACCCTCATGTTTGAGGCAGGACCAGTACTCCCTGTGAGCTGATCGGACACAATGAAGGGACTCCAGTGCGCTGGAAACAGAAAAAAAAAACAAATTAACTCCTGATGTAAAACACACACAAAGTCATTCAACCCGACGGGTAGACCGACCTCACGCAGGGGCCGTCAAGGTTTGCAGGTTGCGGCGGAGGGTCTCCGAGCAAAGTTTGAACTGTCTGACACACGGACTGATGGAGGGATGTCAAGTTGTACCCTCCCTAGAAAACACAAAACAGTATCTTGCAACCAAATGTTCCATCGACAAGAATGGCAGCGAGCTTGTAGGCGTACGGGAGGCCTGACCTCCAGCACGGCGCACAGTTTCCCCCCTGCGAGGTTCATCAGCAGGTGAGTGAGGTGGGCAAAGACGTCAGGGGTGGCACACATTTCACCCTAAAAAATAAATAAATAAAGTTTAGCAAATATGTCTCAACAATGGCGAGCAGACCGGACGCCGAGTGATGCAGCACGCACAAGTCGTTAGATGAACGAGCAACAACAAATCTACTTTTTTAATGTCTAAATTGTATCTTTTTTCATTAAGTCAAGGACTGAATATATACAGTATATGTTATACATAACGCGGTATAATTTAATTTACACATTTCAGATGTTGTAACCACAAACAGAACATTGCAGAATGCATGGCACAGCTGTTGTATTGAATTGCAATAGTTTGTACAGGTGAACCTCAATATATAAACAAAATATACATTTTTAATGCCTTTTTATAATCAGTACCTCTGGATCACCGATAGCGGAGTCGAAGCCTGCACACACCAGGACCAGGTCTGGGCTGAACTGTGACAAAAAAAACCACATAAATCAATCCTACATTGTCATGAACAACATCCAGCGCATCTGTATCTGTTAGCGGGATGAGTGCTTTACCTCGTATGCGATTGGCAGGAGGACGTGACAGAAGACCGAAAGATAGTCGCTGTTCTTCATTCCCACCTGAATTTTCAAAGTGGGACTTAATTATAAAGGTTTTTAAAAAAGCGTGCACACAAAATTAATGTTTTACATTGTTGTTGGAAAACTGAAATAATGTTTCACCCTAGTTAGTAAGTGTGTAGTCCTTTGTTTTTGTTTTATTAATCATTTATTACATTTAACTTTTCTTCTTTTTTTTTAAAGAAGCTACAATAACTTCCAGTATGTCGCCGGGTACTTACTTTGTTCCATGGTACATTGACATTAAATCCCGCCCCTTTCTCTTTGCCAACACAGTCGTAGTCTGAGTCCGGAAGATTAGGCCAGAATTTCTGATGCTCGTATCGGTGCCATGAGAAATAAAGCACGCTGGGAATAGAAAGCCCCATGCAGAATGTGTGTAATACTAGAGGAACACTGCAGTGCAAACCATTTAACTGGTCAGTTAGCGAGGTCTCACCTCGGATCGTCTTCAAAACAGTACTGCACCCCTTGACCATGATGTACATCCCAGTCAACTATCAACACCCTGAAAATATATCAAGAAATAAATGAATACTTGTGTGGAAGAACCAATACAGTGTGTGTTTCAAACAAATCGCACGTTACCTTTCAACCCCGTATTTTTGTTTGGCGTACCGGGCCGCTATGGCCACGTTGTTGAACACGCAGAACCCGCTGGCGGCGCCCCGCATGCTATGGTGCCCCGGTGGTCTGCCCACGACGACAGAGGAGGGATTTTATGCAGGAAATTAATAAATCACTTAGGGGAACAAAACACAGCTTGTGTTTGGCTTGGAATGACATAAAACGTTTTTGAAAAAGGGACGTTAAGAGGCAGAGTAAAGTAGAACAACAGAAGGAGAGAGATGCTCACTGGAGCATCAGAGGCCTCACCTGACCAGGGCCATGCCGTTCCTCACCCTCCCCGTCATAACGCTGTCCACCAGTTGCAGGGCGGCGCCTGCAGCCAGCTTGGCACAGTGATAAATATTCTAGGACAGTGAAGGGTATAGAAATGAAGGGCTAGCCTGGAGCGAGGAGCGAAGCTGACCTGTAACAAGCAGACGAATGGCAGATTGAAGCTGCAGACGGAGGTGCAGGGTGAAGACTCACTGGGTGGAAGTAGACGTCGCCGTACTGCAGGGTGAACTCCATCAGGTCCTCCAGAGTCATATAGGGGGTCTTCTTCACCGCCTCCAAGTACTCCTCACTGTTAAGGTCAGCAAAGTGCATGTGGAGGAGCGGCTTCAGGTGTTTGTTTCGGCCTCAAGAGGAGAAAAGAAGATCAAGCTGAAAGCAGGTCAGAACCGACCTGTGAACCAGCAGGATGTCGGCGTCGGTCGCCTCGCGCACCGGGACGGAGACGCATCGCTCAGCCAGGCCGGCCTTGACCAAAGCTTCATGGCTCACAGTCAGGCGCTCGGGTACCTCAATCTTACAGACAGGGCTGGAGGAAAGGTTTTAATTAAAAGGATACTCCATACAGTTTAATGATGTTACGGATTTGTACACAAAGGTTCTATTCTTGTACAAAAATCACTGTCCGTCTTATAACCGTATGTTACATTGTTATTAATGTGATAAACTGGGGTCAAATCCCATTGATGACTGAGACTGTGTGAAACATTCAGATTCATTTGTTTGAGCCCACATTCATCCAGATTAGACATATATTTTATACATATTATAATATATTTAAAATAGATGAAGCAGGGCCTCACAAGACATTTTGGGGATTACAACTTTATATGTTCTTATCAGACACAGTCAGAGTGACATGTACAGTGTACATGTACACTTACTTTAAAAAACCCAATGTGCGGCCATAATTTACAATAATTCCGATATTTTGCGCAATATGTTAATGCACCCACTCAGAAAGTTCTCTCTTTATGGAACCAGTTCGGATCAATATTTATTTTTACTATTGTATTGTGTTAATATGTTATATAATGTATATTTCATAGACTATTGTATTGCATTGTTGGGGAGGGCGGAATCTAAGCATTTCATTGCATAACTTGTTATTGTAATGGCAAATAAACAACCTTGAACCTTGAACCTTTGAGTTAATTCCTTAACGAGGAAAAACGCTGCAGAATCAGCGGCGGCTTTGCGCATGCGCGCATAATTGTCTGTCTTTTATCTCATAATTTCGACTCTCTAACCCTTCTTTTTTTATTTTTTTTGTGGCGGAAATGGGCTTCAATAAACGCAGCGGTCACTCACTCAGTCCAGAGCAACTTGTAGCGGGTC
Organism: Pungitius pungitius; assembly: GCF_949316345.1. Lineage (NCBI taxonomy): Eukaryota > Metazoa > Chordata > Actinopteri > Perciformes > Gasterosteidae > Pungitius > Pungitius pungitius. Next base: position 18,558,141 of record NC_084905.1, read on the forward strand.
ATCTCGTCATCGTACAGCAACGCCGTCCCCATCTTCATCACAGAGGAGTGAAAAGTAGTTTTTCCTCAAACTCGGAACTGTGCGCGAGGTCCGCGGCGCGTGGGAATCTATATCTATAAAACTATCTACGGTATTATAATCTATAATACTCAAACATACCTTTGAGATGCATCAAAAAACGACAAAAACATTAGCAGCGACCCAAACACCGAGACGGGCGCTTACTTTCCGTTAGTAAACAAAAGCGTTCGCGTAGGCGGGTCTTCCTCGTGCTTTGTGGAGCTTGTTAAACTGTTAAATCGCACATTAGCGCCCCTCTCTGGACGGGGTCTGCTACCGACTTTTTACTTTTCAGGAACCATTTTTTCATTTGTTTATTCTTTACATATTTTTGGATCTTTTTTGGAATATTTTCTCACAAAAGACACAAGCAAGTTTAATGATTGTGATATGATTTAATAGAAATATAAACAACGGTGCAAAAAAAAGTCGGTAAACAACCCGGAGTGTATTACTAGTACAAAATATACCAGATCAGATGACATGAGAAAACTTTTGTGGATTGTTTCTGTGGGAAATCTGTGGATTGGAATTTGATAAGGACGTTTATTTGGAAAAAACCTTAACCTCTGACACGGATTCCAGGCCGCTTTTGGCATTCCTCTTAGGTTGATTGTCTTTAACAATCCTTTGTTGTGTGAAGTTTATTTCACACAACAAAATGTTCTGATGTCCTGCATCCGCAATGGCTTTTTTTCTAATTTTATGGAGTTATGTCATCAATCACGGCTCCCACCTCCCCCAACATCTCATCTTCTCCCTCTGTCTTGTCCGCCGTGTCCTCCCGCGTCCTCGAGGGAAGAGCTTTCTCTTCTTCACCCTTCGCTCCCCCCCTTCCCTCTCCTCTCCCGCACGTTCTGCACAGCAGGAGAAGAGCTCCGCTGCATCTCTTCCTGAAAGACGGGTCACACGCGGCGTACAGCAGAGGGTTGAGGCAGGAGTTGAGGTAAGCTAAACACGTGACGTAAGGCTGGGCCGCCAGTAAGATCTGATCCAAAGAGCAGGAGTGAGGGACCAGACCCAACTCCAGCAGCATGGACACGGTCTTATTGACGTGCAGAGGCAGCCAGCACAGAAAGAACGCCAACACTAAAGTGACGATGACCCTGAGGAGTCTTCGCTGCCGCCTGCGGTCAGGACGAGGGCCCCGCCCAAAGTGTCTGCTCAGCAGCTGGGCCAATGAGCAGTAGCACACCAGCAAGACGACGAGAGGAAGCAGGAAGCCGATCAGGGTCGATTTGACGCTCAGCGCGGCCGCCCACCACATCTCCGCCTGCTCCCGGTCGGCCTCCTCCAGCTCCGCCCCGACCAGCGCGGAGTAATCCATCTGGCACGAGAGGAGGACTGACCCGGGTTCGTTGCTGGGCTGAACCGGCTGCCAGTCGTAATCCACCTCCAGCTCCCTGACGGAGCGCAGCAGCAAACCGGGGAGCGCCAGCACGCCCGCCAGGACCCACACCCCTCCGAGTGTCCACGGGGCCCTGCCGGGCCACCTCCGCGGGGCCCGGTGGCCCGAGTGCCGACGTCCCGTCAGCACCCAGTAGCGCTCCACGCTGAGCATGCTCAGGCTGAACACGCTGGCGTACATGTTGAGCGCGGTGAGGAAACTGCTGACCTGGCAGAGCGCTTGCCCGAAGGGCCAGTGGTAGCCCATCGCCGTGTAGACGGCCCACAGGGGGAGGGTCACGAGGAAGCAGAGGTCAGCCAACGCCAAGCTGGCTATGAGGGAGTCCGTCAGAGAGCGGGAGGAGGGACGGGGGGCGGAGGGGGAGGGCTGAGACGACGGGGTGGAGGAGTCGGGGGAGGAAGATCTACAGCCCTGTGTCCTCCTCTGAGGAAATGAGCCGGGGGCAAACCTACCGGCGCCGTTAGCCCTCTGGAGGCGGCTTCTGGCGGTGCCGGAGCAACACAGTTTCCCGGTTCCCCTCGCATCGGCGCGGTCCAGGTAGGCCCACAGCACCAGGCCGTTGCCGAGGCAACCAACCAGGAAGGCCAGCAGGTAGACGGATGGGATGATGGAGAAGGAGGGCGACCAGTCGCTGTAATCGCAGTGGAAGGGTGGAGGGGGAGAGGGAGGGGGAGAGGAGGGAGTAAAGAAGCCTGCAGCTGACATCTGCACGTCCATCTCTTCGGTTTCTATATCAAATCATTTGCCACTTTTTAGAATTAACGGAAGTCCAAATACGTTCCTGGCAAGCTGAGGTTTGGTCAGACTGGTGTCAAGAGACGATAAGTCCCAACTCCTGCAGGGGTACAAGGGTTTGCACATTCCCCGAGTGGATTACCCTCCAAAGTCTAACTTCCTCCACAATTCGTAGACTCGGATGGTCTGAAGATTTAACAAAACACAATTAGATTAGAATAGGTTCATGCTGTAAATACTATACATGACAAGCTCGTAAACAAGGCACATCTAAATGAAACAACACTCTTTCCAGGATATTTAGTCCAGGAATTTTAAAGTAATCTGACTTTTGCAAACAACCATAAGTCCAAAAGAGACCAGGTTCTCACATTGCACAAATTGGGTCTAATAGCTCCCAAAAATGTGTTGGATACAGCTGATAATGCATCCTTTCAATCCTTTGCCTCTGTCTGCTTTTATTCTAGTGTTTCCTAAAGAAATGTTTCAATTGATACAGTCTTTTTGGATGCATGTTTTGCATGGTAACGTGGCATCGTAGGGCAATGAGGAGGCTTACCTCAGGCTTGGATGATGAAATCGCCACTGAGATGATGGGCTGAGGATGATCGTCGTGGAGCAAAATTCACCAGTTTCCTTCTCACCCCGTCCTCTCATTCCACGTTCTCTCTGTGTCCCTTCTTCCTGCGTCTCTCTCCATCTGTATATCTGCCCTGAGCGGGCTGAGGAAGGTGTGTCTTCATCTAGAGTCCGCCACACACACACACACACACACACACACACACACACACACACACACTCACACACAAACACACACTACTTTCTCTCATTCTAACCAGACCACCCCAGCAGAGAGTTACGAGACCTGCAAACACCCTCCATCCCGTCTCCCCCATTGCACAAACACACAAACCACGAGAGACACAATAACATCACCCATCCCCTCCCACCCCGGCAAGCACACAACTCCCCCTCCGAGACGCGCAAACAGATCCTCCACCATCCTTTAGGACGGCTCGTCTTCTCCATGCACGGGACAGACACACAAATGAACACAAATGTGTGCACAACACAAACGCCCTCTTCACGTGCTCACACACACAGTGTGTACAGTGGTTAAATGTAACAAGCCACACAGAATAACGTCCCTCGTTTGACCGCAGCGTCACAATGGACAGGGGGGGGGGGCGTGTGAGGGGAAATAAAGAACAGTAGTGACAGGTTACAGATGACTCACAGCTGTGTTGTTCCTGGCCAGCAGGAGGCCTCCAATTTTGCTTTTAACACATTTATTAAATGGCATACAATTATTTAAAATACTGTACTTAAGTAAAGGTGCTTTACTGTGAGCCATAACATTTACACAACATATTCATTCATGAAATAATACATTTTTGGCACAAATGGATTTAAACGGTGTAGGTTCAGGTTCAGGCTCAGTTTGTGTTATATCAAAGCGTGTGTAGTAGATGGATTGATACTGAAACTGATCAGATCATGAGGTTAGAAAGTAAACCGTGAGGATGTTTCAATAGTAAACAGGAAGTCTTTGTTACCACGGGGGCAGAGGTCACGCTGCCGCCAACCTGTTGCTATAGAGACAGATGTTTCCAAAAACATTCCACAGTCCTTTCTCTAAAAGAGACATGGACACACACACACACACACACACACACACACACTAAGGGCAAAGAAAGGCAGAGTAAATACAACCGTTTCATTGAAAGGACGACTGCTCGCTGAGCATCGCAGTGGTGAAACAACAGAGGGAAGGAAGTGATGTCGCGTAACAAAACACAAAGACCAACAGAGCACGTCGAACATGCGTGAGGACAGACTCCCACACGCACGCATAGATCTTATGAAAACGGACGTAATCGATAGACTGAATTGCAGAGACTGGATTGGAGGTCTTATAACTTTTGGAATGTATCCTCTGCGGTCAATGAAACAATTACATTTCATTCACAATCCAAAGAACTTTTTAACTAGCACCATCATTTACTGAATATCAGATCACTGATTTTCCCATTGGCCTCAGCCGTACTTTGCATCAAACACTAATTTGTAAGTGTTGAGATGCCAACACGTTAAGCTAAGAAGGTAATGGGCTTTGCATTGCCCCCCCCCGCTGATGTTTGCCTCACAGCAGGCAAATTGCACATTATGTATGAATGACTTACAGGAACACATGTTGTAAACGGAACATTCATTATTGATATTGGTAGCAAAACGTCTTCAGTATTAAAACAACATTCTGCCTCTTCTTGATTAATATTCCCCACAATGTTCAGCTGTGTTATTTCAGTGGTGTCAGACAGAATTACTCGCAGCTCCTGTGGCTTGTGCAGGAACTTTCATTTTCATTACGACTTGTAAAGTGCAAAAAAGATAAGAATTTGCATAATACGCCTGGGACGCTACAAAGCACAGAGGTAAAGTCCACACACAGCCCGGACACCGTTTTCCAAAGGGGGGGTTTGAACGCGCTGCGGTAACTGCACGAGTCGCCATGGTCGTCTGCAACGGAGCGCGGCGGACGCTGCTGGGCCTCCTCGCCGTTGCGGTGGCGGCGGCGGAGGTGCAGGAGAAGCTCTCGCCCGAGTGCAAGCAGTTCCTGTACATGGGCACCCTGCCTCGGGGGCTCGAGGAGCAGCCGTTCAAGAAGATCTGCCAGTTCTACGAGGGCCGCCCGCGGTTCGTCACCCTGTACGACACCGGCAACCACATCCCCGTGTACTCTGCGTACACCTTCAAGCGCTCGGACGGCTCCAAGAAGGTGGACGTGCCTTGGATGTATGAGCCACAGGTAAGAGGGCCCCCCCCCCCCTGGGTGCTTCATTTGTAGAACCAGTTTATCAATTGCAAGTGCTGAGATGGAAAGGCCATGGTCTAAGAGCTGAAGTGTTCCACACTGATAAATGTCCTCAGCATCCATGCTGTAGAGACTAAACAAACTGGGTCATATGTGTGTAACCAGATTTGATTTCAACTGTTGGGAGGGCGAGGCCATGGGCAAAGAACTGACGTGTCTTACATGGATTTGATGTCCCCAGTATCCTGGCTGTAGATACTCAACAAGGTGGTCAAGGTTTCTGTTGACGCCACCGATAACTGAACTTAGGTATAAGAACTGTCTCGTTCTGTTGGGGGGGGGGGCAAGAAGGTTCATGACAGTCTGCAGAGCACGTAGCTGTTGTGACCTTTCTTCCCTTGCAAGGAAATAAACGGAGAAAGGCATATTTGACTCAGAGCCTTTTGTTTCTTACTTTACGATTGTCTGTGCAAAATCTTCCACCACAAATAAAATAAAAAAAGGGATCCTTTGGTGGAGGAGTGTCATCCTTTACTGTTTTCGACAGCTCTCCGCAGCCTCCGACTCCCGCGAGATGCAGCAGTTCCCCTCGGAAAACGTCCCCCGGAACTTCGAGGACGCGCAGGCCGTGCTGGACGACTACTCCGACTCGGTGACCTTCGAGCGCGGCCAGCTGAACCCGGACGAGCACCAGGCGGCGCCGGGCGACAAGGCGTCCACCTACACCCTGACCAACGTGGTGCCCCAGGTCAGGGAGTTCAACATCGGGCCCTGGAAGAAGCACGAGCACACCATCCGCAGGCGGCTCAACAACTACTGCCGCGGCGCCGCCTACGTGGTGACCGGGGTCACCACCTCGGGCCACACCATCCGCCGGCGCAACATCAACCGCCTGGGCATCCCCACCTACTTCTGGTCGGCCTACTGCTGCATTGATTTTGACCGCAACGCGCCGTACTCGGAGCGGTCAAAGTTCCCCGCGTTCGCGGCGCACGGGATGAACGAGCGGGAGGGCGGAAAGGTCCAGGAGATGACGGTGCAACAGCTGGAGGAGTTCCTGAAGAAGGTCACCTACGTCAGCGGCTCTTTCCAGGTCTTCTATGACAACTGCGTGCCTCACAACGGTGGCAATAGTGCCGTGCATCTGCCTTGAGGGAATGTGCACGGGGTCCTTCTTATTTAGTGGATTGACACTCTGTCAATAAAATTTTAACATTTAGCAGCTGAGTAGGAGTGAATCATCTCATAATAAATAATAAATTAAAAGTTTTAAGTAATCTAACACTTAGTTTTCTTAAATAAACCTAAACTTGTCGCCCACACGTCTCAATTAGATTCCAATCATCCAGTTAAAGGTTTTGCATATAATATTTGTTAGCTACATCACTATTACACTGGTTTTTATACAATTTGACTAACATATACATCTTTTTTAGACTGATTCTGATGTTAAAACCGGTCAGCCAATATCAAAGAAAACTCAATTGTAACCAAGCTACGTTTCTAAACTTGCAAATTATCCGATAAATTAATTGTTGACTCCGATGATGCATAAACTGGCTATCAAAACCCTACATGGTTGTACTCTTCATTCACTTTTATCTCACGTTCGCCTCTTAATCATTAGTGGGAATTACACCTGCCTCTGTGAGCCTTTTGTGCAGCAGACAGATTACACCAACTGTTTTACATTTTCACATACAGCCACTTGTCTGTGGCGCCACAGAGAACCTCTGCAACAGAGAGCAAGACAAATTAATTCTCTGAAGAACTCTGGCGATTTCAAGATTTCTCCTTTTGGTATTTTTATCCTCACAAGAGTGTTCGCAATTAAAGCTAAAAAAAAATCCTTTCCGATGAAACATATAGTTTTCCACTTATAAGTATTTTTATTGTAAGATCTAAATGATGATACAATTAGGCAGATGAACATTTAACCAGAACATCAGGATACTGAAGAGTCTAAAATAAAATTCACATCCTGAACAACTGTCAGCAGTTAATTCTGAGGGCCAGTAGAGGGAGACAATATGTATGAAGCTAAACACTTTCGTGAATAGTATTGTTCCGAGGTGGAAAGAGGGCTTCTTCAGTGGATTAAATTAAAAAGAATCTCATGATACAATTAAAGCAATTGTAATAACAGACAAAGACAGACTTCCCATCATGAACTCAGCATTTAATGTCTCTCTTCAATTCACACATTCACCTCAAAGGGAAAAAAAGAAAAAAGATACTGTACAAATAGGGTTGGGGCCCCCTGAGCAGCAGGGATTGACGTACGAGTCACAGTCTTGTTAATTCAATATCGTATTTCATTACTCATCAGACAGTCATCTCTGCACAAAAACACTAAAAAAAAACATAAAAAAGATGATATATTGTTGCTCTTTATACTTCAAAGAAATACCCCTTTGGCTTCACACAGGACCCATTTTTTCTCTCTCACGCGCACAGACACACTAAAAACCACCAACAACAGTAAGAAGCCACAGTTTAGGGGAGCTTTACATTCTGCCACAGCGGTCCAGTTGGTGCCAGCGGGTGCGTCGGACTTAGTTGAACCAGGTGGTATTGAGCTGCGTCTGTTTCTTGATGCTCGTGTCCAACTTGAGGACCTCTCGGATGGCCATGGTAGCGTAGGTTGAGGGAGGCAGAGAGAACTCCATACGCAGAGCCCGGTACTTCCCCTCTGCGGGAGGAAGAAGAGACAAACTGGATCAGAGCGTGCAAAAACACATTATGCATCTGATATACACCTAAAGCTCATGGCCTTGTCGTGAAGGTGGGACAGTCGAGGAAAATCAATCAGGATGCATGTAAAAAAAAATCTCTGTGCACCATGATCTGCTGTGTTTGGTAATGTTTTAAGTAAAAAAAGACAACAGATGCTGCAATGGTGATATAATCCAGTATCTATCTGAATCACCTTTTTCTTATCACAAAAAGTTGCTCGCTATTTAAACAAAACTGTACCTTTGTTGAAGACGGGAGCCGGTTTGTTCTCCAGTTTCTCAAAATCACTGTGCACCAGGGAGATTTTGGGGTCGTCGTACTGAACTATCTCCCTGCATAGAGAAACAAATGCCCCAAAACACCAGGTCAGAGGCATTGCAGTACTACCGTGTGCTTCAGATAACTGCAGTAGGATATTATAGCCTCCTTATTTCACGTTGAAAAAAATAATATACTAGTAATCAATGAGGTGCTAACCAGGTGACATCACTGGGTCTGATGATGATGCGCCTGTAGGCCCCAGCCAGAGAGTAGTCCTTCACGTTGTGTCTCATGTTGTCGATGTCCAACCCGTCTGCGGAGAGCAGCTCTCTGTAACCTTTACCCACTGACAGACGAACACAATCACGGCAGTCAGCTACGAGATCAGGACTCGACTTTATTTTTTGAATGTCAGTGCCAGGACCACACAGCTATCCCTCCGATGCAATGGGCAAACAAATGAGATGCCACGGAGCAGCTTCTTACCGGGATGAGAGGGGTAGATGACGTCAAACCCAGGAAGTGGCATCACGATGTCATGGATGGAGCAGCCCTCTGCCTCCGCTGCAGACAGCACGTGTGCTGTGGCTTCAAGAGCACAGACAATGTCAGTAGGCAGCATTTGCACTTTAAGGGGTCATTATTAAATCATTAAAACAGAGATAATAAGTACAATACTAGTTTTATGCACGAAAATACAGCCAGTATTTATTTTGTTCAACGTACAAAGTGGAAACAGAGGAAATCCCTAGCAGCAACTCCTAAAGCTCAGTTATGAACATGTAGTACATCATTAGTCTAATCTATCCAAAACTTTTAAAAGGGTGTTTTCTTTTGGTAGAACTGCTCCTTTAAATGTGAACTACTTACTTCCTTTGAGCACGAGGTCCCCCTCCACAGCCTTCAAGCCGAAGGCCTCGATTCTCCGGCTCACCATGGTGTTCCACACGGCGCTCTGGTAGCTGTGGATGTACATCAGCCGGTTGTTACGAGGGATCTGAAGGAAGAAAAAAAGAAAAGAAAAAACTAAGTAAATACAGGAAATATTGTGTGTGTGTAACGAGGTTTGATTGGATGATCGCTTTGGCTTCACTACTTCTGCTCCATACGTCTCGCTTACATTTTCCACGTCTTTAGTAGAATAACAAACGAACCAACCATTCCAAAAGCAGTGACGATGTTCTTCTTTCCGTACATGGACAGGCCCCGCAGCAGCTGCCCCTCAACGCAGCGCTTGTTGGGCAGCTTTTTCAGGGCTGCCTCTGGGTCCTGAGTCTTCGCCCACTCCTCCCTGCAGCGGACCAGGAACTCTTTCTCGGCTGGAGAGAGCAGAAAACATGGAGGAACGTTTGACACACTGCTTGAACCGCAAAAGAACGTGAGCAGGACCAAGCTAAAAAGAGGGGTCATCACCTCCAGGACGCGGCTTCAGGATCAAATCCACCACCTCTTTCCAGTTGTCTTTCAAGATAGCCCTAAACCCCGCCCGAAGAGGAGGAAAACGACCCCTTCAGTCACGTCATTATCTGAAGGTGTGCGAGTGTCTCCTCGCGTCATGGCCTTACCTGCCGACGTGGTGCGTGGGCACGGCTGTGGTGCCAAAGCGCTGCATGCCATAGTAGTTGACGAAGCCCGTCTCCTTGAGGGATGTCAGGGCCTGTTGGACCTGCTCATCTGTGCCCGAGATGTTTCTGGAAGACAAATGAAACAGTGGTCAGAAGAAGTTGTTAAAATATGCATGACCTAAATTCCTGCGGGATACACAGCAAAGTAGTTGGTGTGAGCGAACCAGCATTCCCACTAAAGCCCAGGAAAGGGCTCTTTTGTACTGAAGAGAAACCTCCACAGAAGTAGCCCCCGCTGACCTGATGATCACAGTGAAGTGGTTTCCCTGCAGCTCGCCCAGCTTCAGAGGGTGGTTTTTGTAGCAAAAGTTTCCCAGCTTGAGGTTGATGAGGCACTTGTTGAGGTGAGACAACCTCTCCGCGGTGATCCTGAGAAGACGGGGACAGTGTTTTCTTGAGTTACAGATCCTGCACAACAAGCTGATGCACCAGAGATCATCTCCCTGGAAACAGCAGGAACACCTCCAGCACTGAGAGAGATGGATGCACACACTCACTTGAGCACAGCGATCTCCTGCACAGTGATGGCTCTCTTGTCCTTGGTTCCCATGTAGGAAAACATGTTGGGTCTGAGCCTGGAAGAACACAGATTATTGTTTAAACAATGGTTTTCGGCCACAATCATGTTTGATGGAGAAATGAAAACGGTCAATCCGTCTTTTATCATCAAGTGATGATCGCATTTTTCAAGTGCTACATTCAGACCTGAGGAACTTTGAGAGAACATTGATGGCGTCCATGGTGTCCTTGTTCTCCTTGTACAGGACAAAGTGGCAGAAATTGCCGCGGTTTTTGGGCCAGAAGTGTTTCCTTGGAGCTTTCGAGGGCACAGAAGAAAAGGTTGCACTGAAATAAAGATTATAAATTGTTGAGCCAAAAAAAAACAAGAGTTTAAAAAATAAAATATATAAAGATGTGCATATTGTGCACTACCACATGGTTGCCTGTAAAGAAAACTACTTTGTGAATGCAATAATTGAATACATTTTTTTAAATAAACTTCAGTAACATTTTATTTACCGAAAAGTATTTTAGCAAAAGATGTACAACTCCTTCTGGATTTGAACCTTTTCCTGTGTGGAGAACAGGTTCTTACCTGCAGTTGCTTTGACCTCTGTCCACCAGAGAGGAGCAATAGGAAAATAAAATATTGTTACTAAGAAAGAGATATTTAGTTTTTATTGCGCGGTGAGTTGTGAGGAGTGAAACCTCATGCATGGGCCTGAGACGGGAATAATGGCATTTAAATGGTTTATGCAATATGGGTGCAGGGTTGGTCAAGGCACCACAATACTGAATCTCCCCGTTCCGTACAGTCTTTTAAAGTGTTAATTCTGAGCAAAAATCTGAAATCCGCTCAACAACTAAAGTCAGTCATAAGAAAGCGTTAGTGAGAAATATTGGAGCAGTATCATGCAGGTGTGTTGATCTCGACCATGCACAGCTGCATGCAACACGTGAGCCTAAGGTACACATGCAATGAGCCCGTTCTCTGGTCATTTAACTGGTTTACTGGTGAAGAACAGGGAGTTAAAAGGCTCGCATCGGGTTCCGGCTCCTCTCCACATACCTGCTAAAGCTTTCTTCCCAGCAGCGTGGTAGGCCACTATGAACTTGCGCCCGTCTCTCTCTTCTGTCATTGTCTCCAGACCAGGATACTGAGTCTTGATGGCTTTGTGGACGACCGTGCGCTTCTCTTTAGTGTCATCAACCACCTCCAGAAAGAGGATTAATGTTAAACCCCTTTAAGGGATGTAATGAAATGGATCCAGGAAGTCTAAACTCACTTCAATGGAGACATTGTCCTCTTTATTCTTGTAGAGCTGAAGCTCCCCGAGCTGCTTCTTCTGCTCTTCAGTCAGCACGTCAGCATCCTCTGGCTGCGGTTCAACCTCTGGGACTTCCTTAATTAGATGAAAAACAAAAACATGGGAAACTCAATGTGATATTTGCCTTCTATAAAAGGTTTCATGTATAATTTGTTTTCCTAAAAGCCTTATCAGATACTGCTATTTATATCAAAGTCTAAATATCTAATGATTTTGAGCATTTCATCTCCAACATTCAGAAACAAATAATTCTAAAGGTTGACTCGTCCATGAAGCTAAGAAGTATTACTATTATTATTACTATTATGGTTGAAACTCTTAAAATGGGACTTCAACATTCTCAAGATTATTTGACATGACATTTATTTGATTAAGAAACTAATTTGTTTTGCATCACTGATAATCAGTCTTAAATAAGGTAATCATAGTGTCCCAAAAAAAGGCTTGAGCGGGTTCAGGCATTTAGAGAAAATTTCACCATAATCAATTAATTTAATTGAGTTTTTAATTCATTGCAATCCACAATAAAATCCTATTTCGTCCCATCATCATAGAGAAGTGAAACGCAAATATCTTACCTCAGCCTCTGGAGGGACGGAGAGGTCGTCTAAATGCACAATCTTGCCTTGTTTGCTGATTTCATTCACAACGAAATCAGAGTATCTGAGAACAAGCCAAAAAAAACCAAAAATATCATTTGTTGAACAAGCACAAACGGAGAGAAACGACATAAACTTCTTAATGACCCGGGAGGACGAACCTTTCCTTCAGGATTCCAGAGAAGCCCTCGTGGTTACTGACATACTTTAGGATGCCCACATCCAACTCAGTGAGGCCATGCTTCATCATGTCCGCAAAGGTCTCAACTTCCTCCTCTCCATCGCTTGCGTCGCCAGTGGTCTCGTCCTCCTCCCCGTGATGGGGAGGGCCTCCATTCTCCTGATCCTTCTCAACTCTTGGTTTCTTTGTCGGCGTTTCTTCCTCTTCACAATCTGGACAGCCCCTCTTTTCTCCAACGAGGACCGGCTCGGGCTCAGGCTCGGCCATCGGAGCCGAGCTGTGAAAACGGAGACGGACCAGACCAGAACTGGGTGTTTATTCAAATACAGACGACCATGGGTTACTTCACAGATTGTTTACGTGTAATAAAGATGAATTGTCGTGTGGGATTACGGAGAAAACCACCATTGTAATGTCATCGAGGATTTTGTGGATGATTAAAACTTTTACGATTTCCACAGAGAACCACGGTCTCAAGATGGACATCAGTGTTTCCCCTGGGTTTATAACTTTGAGGGGAAGTCAAAGCGTCACAGACGCTATGACGTTGCATTGTGGGATATGTAGGATCCAGAATTATTCCAGAAGCCGAGGCATTTCAGGGTCAGTGTATTGTAGCCTACGTTTACCTCGAGTGTCCTTTAAATCAATCAAGTTAACATTATCCAGGAAATACAAAATGATATGATGCATTTTGTTTTATACACCATCGCTAGTAACTCGCACATTAAAACTGAACTTCATTAATGTAACGTCAAGACTTTGTCTGAAATGTAAACTCACGTCAACGGCCTAGAATAAAAGATGCTGCGGACTTACGGTTTGTTGAGCTGAGGAGGCGAGAAACGGGTGGATATCTGGGGAGCTCTTCCTCTCTCAGTGTTGCCAATCACTTGCAGGCAATTTTTAACGAGCCCGAGTTTCACACGAACACTTGGGGAGAGACAAACACAACGCGATGCTGACGTCCACAAAGTTAGCAAATCCGCTAGCGCGTTCGCACTGTCACCTGCGAGCTAGCATCGCTGGCTACAGTTAGCGTGGCTAGCATGGCGGCTGGTATGTGTAAATAAAGCAATAAACCTCTCCTAAGCATAAAGTCAGATTTCACCTACCCGTGTTTGGCGATATACAGAAGAGTACGAGCAGCGTTGAACGCCAGCTTTTCCCACACGTGTGTGTGTGTGTGTTTGTGTGCGTGCTTGGTTCCGGAAGTACGTCATCGCCTAAAGCCCGCCCAGTGCAAACATTTGGTTAAGCGAGCTGTCAGTCACGGATTTCTCCGTGAGAATCTCCGAATGGGGGTCAAAGCGAGAAAGCAGCGGCATGTGGAAGCAGGAACATGGATTTATAGTTATAATAAAATAAATAAAAAAAACAACAACAATGACTTAACAATTTGCGGGATACCTGGATGCCAAAATTATGATAAAACATGTTAATGAAAGACAACAATAAATATAGTCACCAGATGTACTGGTGTTAAAGCATTAAAAAGGTGATGTGTTGTGAGATGTGTTCATGAGCTAGAGCATTACGTTATTTGTTTTCAATTAGACTGAGCAATACATGTTAAACAGATTCATAAGATCATCATAGTAAGTGAGTTAAAATGAGAAGTTATGTTTTTATGTATCAATGCCAACATGGGTTGCTCAAGTTAAACATAAAACAACATAAACCTCGCTGTTTGGAAAACTTTATTTCTTTATGTTGTCTATGTATCGACCCTAATTATCACCGGTGCCGTGGCTTAGTTGGTTAAAGCGCCTGTCTAGTAAACAGGAGATCCTGAGTTCGAATCTCAGCGGTGCCTTTTCTCATTGTTGTTAATTAATTGTGTAAAAATGTATTTGTATGTCGACTATTTGTCCCTGAATATGTCTCTCTTGTCACCACACCTTTCTCTTTACGTAATCTTCATGTCAACATACATCATTATTATAACAATGAATACATGACCATTTTAACACATGAGTTGTTGCAGATTTAAAAAAAAGAAAAACATTTTCTACGAGATTGTAATTACTGGCCTCAACATTGTTGAAATTATTATCCATAAATATACAACTAAGTCCAAATCTTACTTTTCTGAAGGTGATCTTTGACTGATAACTTCACAATATTGTACCTAATCTCAATCAATTAAAAATAAGCTTAAGTGATCAAAACAGAAAGTTAAATGTACAGCAGTAAAATCTACATTAAAAGTACAATAAATCTTGATAGAATTGCATATAGCATTGGGCTGCAGAAAGCAATGCAGAAAACGCAGCTAACGCTATAAATAGTATAGAGGCAACATGGGCGTGCTACCAAGTTATTATAGTAATAGTACATACATTCTGATAAATAAATATAAAAGTGGAGGCGTCACCTCAACAGATCACTGTTAAACTCCTGTACCTTTGTCATGCAACATATCTATTATAAGGTCTTCTTTTGATGGCTTACAGAACATAGGCCTTATTGTTCATCTGGACCCCAAAACAACCAAAATGTGTGGTGCTGTAAGATATGTCCATGATTAGGAAATAAACATACATACCAAAATAATTCTTAGAAAATAAAATTCTTGAAAGAAAAAATGTATTTTTAAAATACACACAAGGATCAAAGCAGACATTGAATTTATGCTGGATGTTTTAATAAAACATTACCCGTTTTTCAGTTCAAACTGAATAGGAGAACATTGGATATTATATTGCATATCATTTATCATGAAGAACAAAAGTTCCAGTTATTATGTAACCAAGATAAAAATGCTACATGGCTGGGCTAACACTAGGCTACATGTAGTTGAATATACATACTGTATGTCCTGCTGTTGGATATGAAATGTGGTGCAGGTCTACGCGGGGACGCGCGCGACTTCCGCCAGAGGGAGCGCGTGCCCTCTATAGGTAGAGGGTTAGTGACAGAGAGAGAGAGAGAGAGACAGACAGAGAGAGAGAGAAATAATCACGCTGCTACCGCTGAGCCGCCCGCTCCTTCTGAGGGGAAGAGGAGGAAACATGAGCTCCAGGAAAGGTGCGTATCCTCCCGCCTCTAACTTGACCACGCTCCTGCTTGTATTTATTCTGAAAGATGGCGAAAGTTACGTGTGTATCTAACGCTATCAACGCATGCTAAACGACGCTAAACGCGCCTAATGATGCCGCCCCCCCCCCTCCTCCTCCTCCTCCTCCTCCTCCTGTCTCCCCCGTCCATCCATCCGACACCCTTCCCCGGTCATTCCCCCCGCGGTTAAAACGTCACCTCACCCGGACAGTGATGGCCATCCAGGCGCGGAAAAGGAGGCCGAAGGGAAAGAAAGACCGAACGGCTCACCATCTCAGGTAAGCAGGGGCGGGGGTCGGTGACGCGTGGGGTGGAGGGAGGGGGGGGGGGGGGGTTGGCCGTCGGGTCCGTTGGCTGCGGGTCCATGTGCGCGTGATGCTGGCGCACATGCGGCTCGAGGCGTGTATTCAGAACATATCAGAGAGCCTTCTGAGCTTTGTGGAGTGTGGAGGCAACTTGCCGTTCACGTTACACGACTCGGGTCTGAGCGACGAGGACGACGCTTGACTCCATAAACATTTTAACCGAAGCCCCCCACCCTCAAGATGCATCCCTTGTTATATTCACTACTAAGAGCCTCCAGATGGATTGGCCCTTTTTTTTTTGTGACTGGGGATGGCAAAAAGGATTTTGACAGATGTCATTTCCATGGCCCTTTGGTAAGATGTAATAAAGACAAATAAAAGCCTCTCTATCACCCAACATATTTGGGAATCTCTCACATTCACATTCATTATGTAACTTTTCTTGAATTCGTTGGAACATTGTTTCCTGCCGGATGTGTGTGTGTGTGTGTGTGTGTGTGTGTGTGTGTGTGTGGTTTTGCAGGGGAGATGCAGGAGTATTTCAGCGTGAATGGATGCAGCGGACTGGAGTGTGTGCAGCGCAGTGGCTCTGTAAAGTGCATGCGAATCGGAGTGGGAAGAGTGGGGGCTTACTTCATGGCGTGATGCTATTGGAGCGACGTCACCGGCAGCAGAGGATAGGCATCAATTAGGAGGCGGTGGGGGGGGGGGGGTTGTCTGCTGCTCGAAAATGCTGGAATTGCAAAGCACCTGCACGTTGAATAAAAAATGAAAATAATAAAAAATCAATTTATAAAGCCAGCGGTTGCTCTGAGAGCAGGTGGCCCCTTGTGGATGTGGCCTTTTGTCCCAGTGTATGCTGGGATTTATACAATAGAGCTTAACTGTGGATAAGGATTAAGCAGACTGAGAAAATGAGAAAACAAGTGACTCTTGATTCAAGATATATTTTTAACGATAGCCACAATGAAATATGTCTGCACTCAGTGATTCTTTTCAATATGAAATGCTCATCATATTCTTGAACAATAAATTAACCAGTTGGTTCTAAATATGAAATATGCAAAGAAAGGCCTTCACATTCTCACATTTCAGAAGCTTAAAGATGTTTTTTTGGAATGACTTTAACAGTTAATTGGTTATCAAAATAATTGCTGCTTAGTTTTCTGTCAATAGACTATTTGTCCCAGGCTGTACAATGAAGCAAATGAGGTAAGCTCATAATCCAGCAGACGCTTATCCAGGCCCTGGGTCACAGTGGCATCTCTCTCTCTCACACTCTCTCTCTGCTGGGGATCTCCCTCCCTCACACTTTCTTTTGCTCACACACTCACTTTTCGTTTTTTGGGATTGGGATCTACTTTGATCCAGAGACCCTCTTAGCCTCTACGGGAAGCGCTTCACAAAGCTGGGGAAAGCTTTGTGTCCAGGAACCACTGAACACACACACACACACACACACATTTCCACCACAAATTTAAAATTTCCCATTGAGAGCAATGTGTTCTCACGTGCAGTCAATGCATTGCCTTCTTTCTTTGATCTGTTCAGCTGATGCAACTTCCCATGTTTGAACTAAAACTAAAAACAAAACAAAAATGTGTGGCTTTCTGGTTTTCTGTTGATCAGGTTTGGATCCCAGATTTTTAGATTTCCACATATTGTTTTTCCAGCCCATGTTGGAACCATCACATGCCAAAAGGATCCTGGTGGATTTGCACGAATGCTTCCGACTGTCACGGTTTGGTCTCTTTCCCTGTTTTAGTTTGAAGTTTCATGTTCCTTGTGGTCCTGGGTTAACTTCACTTCCTGCCTTGTCCCGTGATTGCCTGAGTGTTTCCACCTGTGTCCAATCACCTGCACCTCCCTCGTGTATTTAAGCCCCGTGTGCCTGTTGTCCCTTGTCGCGTCATTGTCAAATGTCTCCCGTGGTTGGAGCACGTCGGTTTTGGTTTTTGGTTTTTGGTTTGTTTTTGGAATAAAGAGCACCTCTCGTGGAAGACCCTGCGTTTGAGTCCTGCTTCCGCCTGCACCTCCACGCCTACGTGACAGAATGACGCGACCACGTAAGGACTCAGCAGACTCCTGGTGTGACTTGGGCCCGGACTACCTGGATGTGAGGAGCCCGTTTTTTCTTCGCAAAACTGATTTCATTTTTGGGCCCAGAAGTTATCAGAAGGCGTGCCTCGAGCTGCGGGACATCCTCAACCCGAGGAAAAAGAGCTCGGGGAGGAGGAGGACACAAACCCCTCCAGCCCCGGCTCCTGACCCGGACCCACGACGCCCGTCCCAGCCCAAGTGGGCCCCCCGACGCCCGTCTCTGCCCGTTCCGGCCCCCAGAGCCTCGCCTGCGCCCGTTCCGGCCCCCAGAGCCTCGCCTGCGCCCGTTCCGGCCCGCAGAGCCTCGCCTGCGCCCGTTCCGGCCCCCAGAGCCTCGCCTGCGCCCGTTCCGGCCCCGAGACGCCCGTCAGCGCCCGTTCCTGCGCCGAGACGCCCGTCATTCACAGAATAAAAAAACAGAATGACTCGTTTGTTTCTAAAGGGTTTCCGCTGCTTCACTTGTGAGGGGCCACGTGCTAAATGACAATCAAGCTTGATCTTCGGCATTAGATCAAACGCAGCAGCTGCATGGCTCGCTTTGCAGGGCAAGTTTCTTAGTGAGGGCTGGACGTGTTGGCCTCGTGAGTCTGTTCTTCAAAGCCTTTTTTTCCCCCAGCTTTCATCGCCTTTGTTCGATGTGCAATGCCGGCAAAACTCAAAGAGACCGGTTGTTATTTTTGTTGAATTTATAAACTAAAAATAACACAGTATTGACTGTGCGTGCATGTGCGTGCGTGTGTGTGCGTGTGTGTGTCTGTGTGCGTGCGGGGTCTGTAGGTGGAGTAGTAGGAGATGCTTTGAACTTGGTTGTGGCCCAGGAGAACGGTTCACACTGAGTTCACTCTGTTACACAATCTCTTTCTATCATCCATCCCCCCCCCCCCCCCCCCAGTAGACCTTTTTGAAGTTTAGGCTATGGATTCACATCGTAACCTGATCTCATCTCTTTATTCAGCTGACAGATTGTTTTTGTCTTGCTTATCTGAAACTTTGCTATATTTTTTAGTATTTAGACACGCACATTTATTTCTTTAGTGCGATGCGATGTACACTTCTCACTGTGCTGTTGGTTTTGAGTTGGAGTTGTTGTTT
The DNA here is from genome assembly GCF_949316345.1 of Pungitius pungitius. Lineage (NCBI taxonomy): Eukaryota > Metazoa > Chordata > Actinopteri > Perciformes > Gasterosteidae > Pungitius > Pungitius pungitius. Next base: position 18,576,947 of record NC_084905.1, read on the forward strand.
AGTTTAACCAAAAAAAACTCTTTTTTTCCAACTGCGTTTGTTTAGTACGGGCTCATAGCTATTGCAACCTCATTTGTCGAAGTTTATCGTCCTTCCCTTTATTGCGTTTAGGCTGTCGTGCCCTTTGTTGCCCTTTTGTTGTTCATGTTGCCATAGAAACACTGCCCGTGCGGCTCACAACAACCACAACAACGATGCAGTGGTTTTGTGTTACGGGCGGAGCGGCAATGACCACAATCCCGGCTTCTACTGGTACAGACACACAGTGATTGAAGAATGTTGACCAGCAAGCCTTTCGTTGACCTTTGCCCCGTCACAAGTCCCCCCCTTCATCGCATTGGCATCCTCTGGTAACTTTGATTAAAGATCAAACGTTTGATCCACACAGTTAAATTCCAAGCGTTAGACGTGTCTGCCCACCAGGAGATCCAATGGATGTGGATCAGCATACCCGAATCGCCTCGGGGGGTCGAGAGAGAGGGTGAAATATATACAAAGCGACACCAGTATAATAGCCTTCATTGGCTCAACTTGTCTAAATGCTAATATTCCTACCGGATATCTGTCCGCCAGCCGGGCCGGTCGAGGCCCCTCTGCTGCCGTCCTGCATCGAACGAGCTGCTCCAAACCAGCTGACTAATGTTTCCACAACCTGCGCGGTAAACCGCATTGATTTTCCTTCTGGGTTATGCCCAGCCTGTAGCCCCGGAGCTGGGGGAGCACGGACCAGACTCAGTTTGTCCACTGGCATCGGGCGGCGAGCTGGAGCTGGAGGCTGTCGCGGTTTGAAAATCACACGTTCGAGGTTTTAATGAAATCCCGGAACTGGAGGAGGAGGGACACGTGACGTAGAGAGATGACATTTAGGGTGTCAGTGGTCTCCTCAGCTGGCCCAGCTGTTTGTGAAGAGGACTAAATCCGCCTCCTGCATCGCTCTCCTCTGCTAAAACAGCTTTATGTTTGACTGACAGATCTGAGATTGACATCAATCGTCTCATCTTACTCTTTGTCGGACAGTGCCTTTCCCAAAAAACAATGTTCCATTGAATTATTCATGGTCACGTGTAAGATCAGTCTGATAGCCATTCATTGCGCTTTATTGATTAGCAAGCAGTAAGCAAAAGGTCCCCCCCCCCCCCCCTTTAATGAATTGAATGGACTCCCCAGGGGAACTGGTGAGTCCAAGTACAGTAGCTATGAACGGTCACCCGTGGCCAGACCCCCCCCAGTTTAAGTGAGGAAGCCACCGTGGCCCAGCGCGGCCATGTGTCGTACAGACGTGAGCTCTGCAAAATGTGATCTCTGGAGGGGCATATTCTTTACTGCTCCGCTAATAAAGCCTCCGTTCATCAATACTGCACCCCGGACCGGGTGGAGCCGATGGCCGGTGCTGAGGGCGGAGCCTGAGAGCTGCGTCACGAGAGAGCGAGAGAGAGAGAGAGAGAGAGAGAGAGAGAGAGAGGCGTGCCCCGAAAAAGCTAGAGAGGTGGCGAAAAAAAAAAGATAGAGAGAGAAAAGGAGAGATCTCAGGTGTGAGCTGGTGTCTGGTCGACCAGTGGCAAGAGCCAGGGGTGGAGAGGGGGGAGTAAAGAAAGGTGAGAAAGGGAGTCAAGAGGAGGGCAGCGTGCAGTTAGTGGACACACACACACACACACACACACACAGCTGATTGAAGAAAGCAGACTGCTTTTAAGTCTGTGTTGCTTTGTTAATGTTGGAGTCGCAGCCTTTTACACACAAGGTCCCGTTTGTATTCTTGTTGTCATGGCCGCTCTCTCTCTCTCTCTCTCTCTCTCTCACACTTCAGGACAGCGAGGTGTAACTAATCTTACGGGAGCCTGCAGCGATAGATTTGGTGGTGACAGCTGAGCAGAATTAATTTGATCCTGTGTTTGTGGCTTACTGTGGGTTTATCAAAGCCCTTTATCAAAAACTGAAAACAGCTGCCCGCTGTTGCTGGAAATGGGGCTGAAGTGATGAGATATAAATGAAATAAAATTTCAATTTTAGAATGTGCGATTAAATGTGATTCATTTTGAGTTAACTATGCCATAAATGTGATAAATCGTGATTAAGTATTTGTTTTTGTTTGTTTTCGTTTGACAGCACTAATATATATATATATATATATATATATATACAAATATATATATATATATATATATATATATACAAATATATATATATATATATATATATGCAGCACGGTTTTTATATATACATGCACGGTATTGTACAACAGTTTAATGAAGAGCGGTGCTATTGACACACACACAAACACACACAAGTAGTGTTGGTATCAATATTCTCATCTAACTTTTAAAAGGTTATGGTTCAAAGTGGGCCTAGGTGGTAGGTTGGGGGGGGGGGTCGCCTAGTATCGCCTAGGGCAGCCAATGGGCTAGAACCGCCCCCGCCTGATCCAAAAGGGTGAAGTACAGTATACCAGGCTGTAAAACCAAAAACAATTTGTGTAGAATATATTCTAAAATGCTTAGTGGAACTGCTGCTGTTAGTTTTTTCCCCACATGCGACACCTTTCACCGTAAACATCGTCATTTCCTCCATACGTTACTGCAACTTTGATCGAAAAGGAAAGCCCTTGAGCAATGCGTTTCGGAGGAAATGTTGAACAGTTATATCTCTACAGTCCACGTGACCGATCCTGAATAACCCGAATAGAGCCGGTATTTGTCATCATTCATCTTCCTTACAGGCTGAATTGTAATGTGATATTAGCTGCTTCTTCTGTGGTGCCTGAATGGGATGTTATTATTGTTATTATACAGTATAATCGATTACACTGTAGAAGTTGGACCACTGTGTTGAATGTCCGATTGAAGCTCTCCTTCTCCACGCCGCCAGTGAGGCGTGCTGCTCCTCTAAAGCGTCTCAACGTGTTTTTTTAGGGTCCGACCAAATGGGTTTTCCTTGTGGAATTCGCTGCGCTTTGTCAAAGGAGTTGTTGGTCTGACTCGGGGAGTTAGTTTCCAGAGGGCTGGCCAGAAAAGAGCCGAGCAAATCTACCGAGATTTGTCCCTCTCATGCACCACGTCTGAAGTGGCCAGTGGGTCGTTTTGGAAGGAGAAAGAGGAGACACTAAGAGGGCAAGAAGTACTTCTGTGAGGGAAGGAGCTGCTCACAGCACAGCGGCTCTCCTCTGCCCCCTGCTGGTCAGGCCCTCTGTCACATGATCCGATCATTGATGCAGTTCTTACCTTTGGCATGATTCTTTTATCTAATCTTATCTTTCTCAGTTGTGAAAATGAATCTTGCAGGAAGTGATATTTGTTGTTTGCAAACACTGTCAAGTAAATCCTCTATGATTTGCCTTTATTCTGATAATAAATCACATAAATTATCTTAAGCTGCCTTTGGGCGTTTTGTATAAAATGTAGTTTCATTGAAATGCTGAGTCAGCTGTTGCATTCCACAATCCCCTAAAGCACAGTTGTTCTCAGAGCTCTTATTTACACCAAAACCATTACATTGAACTTTTTTTTTAAATCTTTTTTTTCTCTTTAAGCCTCGTGGAATTTAGGTCCATCTTCAGTTAATTGTAGAGAACCTATTTCTGACGATCAGTTACCGAGATGCTGCTCATGTTGTCAAGCTGCTTTGGTGCTTTGATGCTCAAACTGGTTTCAAGGTTAACAAGAAGGTCAAGGGTCACTGTATTGATTGGCCCAAGAGCCAGTAAAGGACCAAATCACTTCCACAAGTCCTCATATAATTGGTTTTCTTAGCACTCTTCAAATGGGAACCCATGAATTAGATTTCATAATTTGGAAGGTCAAACTATAAGAATTGTATTTATTTTAAAACAGTTTATTGATCTCTTGAGTCAATTATCGTCATGCCTGCAAACACAACCAGTGTGACATATGAATAACATTCAAATTTATTGTAATTTAATAATGCAATTAAAGAAACACTGCTTATTTTCAAAAAGCTCACTACTGATTTAGACAGCACACTGTTTTATTCATCCATACTTGCAAGAAACATGAAATTATTAGTCTTAAATTTTGTTTTTGCAAGTCATTTGTGGTCTGAAAGGAGCAATCAAAGATGCTTTTAGTCTTAGTAGATATCATCGATGAATTGTTTCAGCCAGATATCATTCTCATATGTCACATATTGTAGCAAATTAATATACTTTTTTGTCTCGAATTGTCGTTGCACAAAACAACCCATTCCAGGAAGTCTCTTTGCGCCCAGCATAAGGGGGGGGGGTACGTGTTAGCAGTAACTACTTTATGAACCGATCACACAAACACCTTCGTCCCCGTTAAGTGTGGCTGCTGGACCCGCTCCTCCGTCCGTGGAGTGAAAGGCCAGGTCGGCCATTTTGTGGGTGTGGTTGGGATAAAAATCAATGTCACCCCCACCTCCTCCCCTCTCTCTCTCTCTCTCCTCACCCACTTAAAGCACGCACACAGAAAACACAAACAACACTTCAACTTGCAAAGTGCACGCATTGAAAGGCATTGCTGTGCAGTGCGTTCCCCGGCGTTATGAGGCTCACAAAGTGCAAGCTGCTTACCTGTGCATCCACGTCTGGATGAATTACGAGCACTCAACACTGACCGGTAACTCTGTGTGTGTGTCCGTGTGTGTGTGTGTGTCCGTGTGTGTGTGTTTGTGTGTGTGTGTGGGAAGGTTTAAAATCATACAGCGATCATTGATGAACTGTTAGTTCCATTTGTGCAGTTTGAATTGTCCACTTTGGTGCTAATATAACAAAAGAAGGTGTTACAGATTTGGGAGCCGATTGCCCAAGGAAACCAGTGTGAACTGTCAAAAAAGCACTCTGAGGATTTAGTAGGAGGTTGGACCCAAACCAGTTTTGAGTATAGAAGAAAACATTTTAAAAGTGTTTCAACAGACTGAGTGGTAATCTTAATTAGTAAAATTGACGTTTAACGTTTAACATTATGTATTCGGTTATGTGCCCAATACATCAGGTTCAATAGACACATCATAAGCAGTAAAGGCAGAGATATCCTGACCTTTAGTCTGTAGATAATCTGTCAGAATCTGAAGTTGAAAGTAAAATACTAAATGAATCATGTCATTGGCAGGCGTCAGCATCCAAGTCCTAATCATTACTAGAAAACTCTGAAAACGAATCAAACCTCGACGCCTCATGGAACCCAAATGAAATAGATATAATGTCATGCTCTATCCGACGTCCTTTCTTTCTCACAAGACTCGATTTTCCATGTAATAAACGCTCTGCATTCACTCCAGACATCTTTCATTTGTTTTCACACACTCAGCAGAACTCACTCTTTCAGTGAACTTGTCCTAAAATCAATGGAGAGAAACCTTTTAAGATAGTTACATTACCATTAGTCTGGCCAGGGCCACCTCTGCAGATTGTGAGGTAAAAAGTACCATAGTAGTGCCCGTGCCGACAACGTGAACCTGTACATCTATTTATACCCTCTTATGCGCGTTCCTCCTCTGTGGTGCGTGTGATCGGGTTTACATCCGCTGTCCACAGGCCTCGAAGTGAAGAGTCCAAAAGAGGCGAGTGGGCCCCATATGGAAGTCTGCAGCAGAGAGAATGAGCTGCAAACCCGAGGCAAACCCGAGGCTACCAGCATGTCAATCAATCTGCGCACTGACCGCTCTAAACGCACAGACACACACACACACACACACTGTGTAAGATGAACCACTTGAGGGCAGCGTTTCCTCTGCAGACGGCAGCAACAAAGGCGACGGCGTAGAAGTGGAGGCCTCTCGCCCGTCTGTGTTAGCGCCCCCACAGGCCACGCCGTGCGCATTCGTCTTCTTGTCTTCTTGGAATTGTGCTTTGCTGCGACTTTCGCTCTGCGGCCCCATTTGTGTGTGTGTGTGTGTACTGTTTGTCCCGCAGCGATTTGCAATGGGACCTGTGTGTGTGTGTGTGTGTGTGTGTTAGCACACATAAACCCCTTCTCTCTCCTCAGCATCCACCAGGCGGTGAGGAGAACTAGGCCGCTTAAAGATAGCTCCCGGCAGCCTCAATACTGGCTCCCAAAATATATCTGCTCATGAGAGTCATCAACGCTGTCCCTCCCCCCCCTCCCCATCTTTCTTATTCTTCTTCTGCTCCAACTCCTTCTGAAAAAAAGAACGAGAATCAGCCTTTGAATTTGCAAATTGAAACCCTGTGCGAGTCGATGTATGCGTTTGTGTGGGGGTGGGTGCGTGCACGTGCATGTTTCACACCACGTGAACGAGCTTTTCCATTTTGGGGGAGTATTGTATTGTAACACGGCACCCATTAAAAATCAGGGCAGAACATCAATGAGCTTTGTTACCCGTGATATCTGGGCCTAGTGGGAGTAGCGCTTCTCAGAAAAATATCGGGACATTCACTTCTGCTCTTTGAATATTAAATAGACATTAAAATACGCTAAGATGCATTTTCTGTAAAAACTGCAACAGAATAAATAGCTTCAGCCATACTAATTAAAATCTCCCGTTACCTCCCCCAAAAATGGTTACGGGAAGTAAAAGGATTAAAAGAAGTGCAGTGTGACCTCTCATATTAGCTCAATGTTGCTCCTGCTGCCTGAGACCGAGTGTGTACTTTACCCCCCCCCCCCCCCCCCCCCCACTGGCCCACATCCACAGAGAATGAGGACAATAGCTTGGCTCAGAGACATGTGTGCCTAATGTGGTCCTTTTCATGTGGGGAAAATGGAACTGTATGGCGATGGGAGAGAAAGGGGATGATCGTGTTGCTTCTTTTTTTCTGTCTCTGTCTCCCAGGCATGTTTCCTGCATCTGTATTTCTGCCATAACCATAAAAACGCCTTTGTACAAAATCAATAGCCGTGATGACTTAACTTTACTGTATCACGATTTTCAATTGACTTGCAGCGTGATGGCACGATTTCATCTTTTCATTGAGCTCTGACTTTCCACGAAATTGTCAGAAATTGCTCTGTCCCAAAAACGAAAGGTCACGGTGTCACACAGTCATCGATTGGCAGTATGTTTATGCAACAGAAATGATTTTTTCCTTCACAGTGTGGTTTAAAGGAAGGCCTTTCATGACGACTCCATCATTTCTGAATGTGTAACCAAGTTAATGGTTCTCTATGCATTACCTGGACAACGAAGCACCTTCACAATGAAGATGGACTGCTGCTGTTGCTGCTGCTCGGTGATCAAAATGCTGATGTCAGCATGGAGACACGCTTACCTCAAGCATTAACACAAAATACAACTGACGCTGACGGATGTTTGGACTTTTGAAGGCGTCGGGTCATAAACCCGGGGGTCGTGGGATTCCTCCTCTTCATCACACTGGTGGAAAAGACGGAAGATCTAATATTGCCGTATAGCACTCATTCATTTGCGACACACAGTGATGTTAAAGGGACAGCTGCTTCATAGCAGCATAACTTCTGTATTGAACCCAGCTTTGACTCATTCTATTCACCCGCTCGCCTCTTTTGTCTTACGTCTCACCAACTAATGGCAAATCTTTTGAATAATCTTGCATTTAAGAGAAAATACAGTAACCACTTTGTACACTGTACAATGTATTCCCCCCCTGGACACTCCCTGCATGACTAGTCAGTCAGGTTAACCTCAGGATGTCCTTTCAAACCCCAATGTGCATTTTCACACAAACACACACCCATGCATACAGAAGACATGCGCGCATACATTCGCGCACCCACGCGCTAATATCGAGGTCAGATTGGTAGAGGGAGACAGACCCTCCGTCGTTGCAAACCCTCCGGCGACCTCTCGGTGAGCTGTTCACTCATGTAAAAGAAGACCCATCTGCGAACAGAAAGGAAAAAACACACACACACACACACACACATTCATGTACAGTAAGTGATGTACACACACTATCCAGCATCCGAGAAGGATGCAGATAGAAACTGGGCTTGAGAAAGACGGAGGAGAGGGGGGGGGGGGGTGCATCAAGGCAGATCTGTACGGCGTTGCCCTGAGATACAGGATGTCGTAATAAGGCAATTGGGGGGAGATAGAAAAAGAGAGAGAGAAAGATAGAGACAGGAGAAGAGAGGAACTTATTCAGAGGGAAAGAGGGGGGGGGGAGGTCCGTACGCTTCAAGGAGAAAGATACACATCAGTCTGCTGCTCTGGCAAGCCAACACCCCTCTGCCTGTAGCCAGAGTGGAACGTTCCAGCTCGCCCCTCCACTCTGTTGTTGTGCAGAGCTGCAGAAGGCCCGATAGAGCCAGCTAGACGGAGAGAGAAGGAAGGGAGGGATACAGAGGCAGACACTGTGGATCTAGAGCTGGTGTTATTCCTTTCATCGCCCGAGATCAACCGGCGACACCCGGAGAGGAAGGAGACAAAGGGACGAGGAGGACTAAAAGGGGAGGTGGGGGGGGGGGGGGGGGGGAGTGAAAGACAGGCAAGGTGAAAAGGGGAGAAGGAAGGAAGGAAGGGAGGAAAGGGAGAGAGAGAGAGAGAGAGGAGGCTGGGACATGAGGAGGGGCGCCTGACTGACATTGCTGCTCCCGCTATCAGCTCACACACACGCGCGCACACACACACACACACACAGATGTAGACAGACTGCACAATCTTTAAGCCAGATTGTGCAGTGCACAGTCGCTGCTCATTCTACCCTTTCACGCAGCCTTGTCCTCCATCCTTTCTTTTCCTCTGAACAGAGGAGAAGAGAGGAGACGGAGGAGGAGGAGGAGGAGAAGGAGAAGGAGGAGGAGGAGGAGGGGAGGCAGTTACCCTCTCCTCTCCTATACCCAGACACACAGCAGAGAGACAGACAGGGTGAGAGGAGAGAAAGCGGCTTTCTGTTCCATTTCGCCGTCTCCTGTGGTCCTTTGGCCAGCGAGCGGCTAACAGGCACCGCTCATGTCCGTGAACTCGGAGAAATCCTCGTCCCCCGAAAGGTAACACCTCCTCCTCCTCCTCCTCCCCTCTGTCCTCATCTATCATTTCAGCCCCGTATGTCTGCGTGCTCTCTCTTTCTATCTGTTATTTAGCATTCTTCCGCTCCCCCCCCCCCCCCATCTCGCCCCCACCCCATCAGCGCCTCCATGTTTTGTGTTCTCTCTCTTTCTGTTTCTGTCCCAGTCTGTGTATCCTGAGCTGCTTACTGCAATTGTCTGGTTCACAGGAATCTGGGGGGGGGGTAACGCAGTAGGTCATTGTTGAATGGTGCTGTGATCATTGCATCCTCTACATACATGTGCATTACGCACGCTTCAGGCCCCCGTGTGCGGCTGCAACATCTATGGCATCAATAACAAGAACAGACAGACACACACACACACACACACTCACACACTGTCTCTTCATTTGTGTCAAGAAACGTCAACATTAGCCCAGTCAGCAGCAGCAGCATCAGTCGTAAAGCCTTTCAGCGGCGATGCAAGACAGCGGCTCGCCACATGAAGCACCTCAGCGCGCGGCATCATTGAACCGCGGCGCCTCTGGGTGCCACAAGGCTTCTGTGCAAACATACAAACACACATCAGTATCACTATAAATGGTTTAGACAGTTCATTTCACAAATATGCCAAGCACATGTATCCACGGCCCAGAAGCCAGCTTTTCTTATGTTACCATAGAGATTAATAGCCCCTTAAACCATTTAATCACACATTTAATACATCTGACATTAGACTTCTACATGCAGACTGACAAGATCAAACTATTTTATATCTTTGACAGTTGTTTATATGATCACTTGTAAATGATTTGCTGCTCTGACCGCAGACAGTAAATTAAGGAATGATTCCAGTTAGGAGAGTAATGTTGCCTTTAGTTAGTTTCCAACTTTTTGTTTTGATCCGTGAATCCAAACGGTCAATCGGCCAAAGTCGTGACGTGTGTGTGTGTGTCCAGACCTCTCATCTGCCAGCACTCGAAACCATATCCATTCAGATTTAATCGGGCCGTGCCCACATTCCTCCTTCGGTGTGTGCAAGCGCGCGAAAGAGCTCGATTTGACAGGTGCTGGAGGGCGAGGAGCGGGCGGACCGGATGACTCAGGTAGTCGCTGATGCTGTGCCAACTGCGATCAGGCCGAGGCGCTGCCTTCCACGCAACGTCAGCGCCCGCCGGGCGGGGGGGGGGGGGGGGGTCGGGGGGGGGCCCCAGACTGGCACACTCATGTTCCAGCACAGTGGGATCGCGCGGGACAGGCAGAGGTAAACGGGCCTTAACAGAATCGGGCGTTAACCACGTGGGCAGTTGAGAATAGCGTGGCAGATCACAAGGATTTTTATTTCCATCTTCTCTCTCTCTCTCTCTACAATCGTGATGAGGATATCCGTGGAGAAGTTTGGGAATGGAATGGACCGCGGTCAGAGGATCAGACGTGAAGCCGCGTGCTTTGGGAGTAATACATGGACAGCTAGGGATGCTTTTTTGGGCTGGATAGCTGCAGATACGAGACACAGCAGGTCTTGCCTTGAATAAGAGCATACGTGCATCATTAAGGGGTTGATTTGCATTGGTTGGCTGCTCACAAAAGAGATTTGGCATGGCAAAGCAAATGGTAGTAAAGATCAAACTTCTAAAGATGCAAGAAGAGATTTGTGTCTTTCACCGCCAATGCAAACGTATGGCAGCGTGAATGCCGCTGAATTCAGCAGAAAATCAATGGTTAAACAAATTAATTCACAGTTGTTATTATTGCTCAATGACAAATAAAGCGTAGTAAATAGTTTGGTTAAGTGTGTATAGTGATACATTGCTCTCGTAATACATGTTAGGGTCATTCGATCCATTCATTGCAGATGAGATTTTTGCACATTGCACAGTTGGACCTATTCTTTATTGTGGTTTATATGTAAATCTAGGTTTTGCCTTTGGCTTGGTTCTGGGACATAACAAAACAATTCTTCACCCTACAAGAACGCTAACTTTTGTGTTTTAAACGTGATGGACGGATGGTTGAGCCTGAAAAAAGAGCAAGAGGCGGCACTGTGACAATATCCTCGCATTAGGAAGACGATCCCTGTTGTGTAACTTGGCACTGGAGGCATGGCGGAGATGGGAATGGATGGAGGATGACGATGATATGTGTGTGTGCGTGTGTGTGTGTGTGAGGATATATACTTACTTTGACATACTTGTTGATTGGGAGCGTCTTAAAGCTTCATTCTGTTGAGGTCATAAGCAACGCTGTCTTGGAGGAGGGCTTACATCCCATCTGAAGGGACTTTGTTTAAGGATTAAGCAAAAGTTGACAAATAAACACCCAAAGGTCGCGAGTTTACCGGATTTGTGGCAAAGCTGCCTCGCAGCCGAGGGGAGGAAGGAGTGCTTTAGAAGTGGCGGATAAACCTCGACGTCTTTGATGTTGCTCGCCTCACCTTCTGTCGGCGTGTATTCTGGGGTCTGCGCGTTGAGCTCCACGTAGCGCCTGCGCTCACAAAGTGTCACGTCCACTTCAAACCTTGCGTGTAGCAGATAAAAGGGGGACAGGCTGGATGACCGTCGGAAATGAACATATTAGGCCACGTGCATGATTCAAGCCTGGTTATTCTGGACTGTGATTGGATGAGATTGCATCTTTTTTTTTTTTTTTACTGTGATTCCTGAAACCTTTCAAAAACACAGAAAAAGAAGACGAGAAGGACAAAGAGCAAGGGGGAAAGTAAGATGTAAGGTTTGAGGCAGCAAAACTAGATAAATATAAAAATATGGTCTCACAAATTCAGGATTGATGGACTAACTGTGATTTTGCATGATCTGATTTTAGATACTTGGAGGTCAGAATGAGCAAATGCACACTCTCTCACACACACACACACACACACACACACACACACACACACACACAAACCTCCTTCCTTTTCTGACTCTACCTAAACATTTCCATCTCATCTCTTCTTTCATCTACTTGACACCGGCTGAAACACTAGTTACAGGATACATCCAAACGCTTCATTGCATCCATCCTCCTTCCAACCTCTCTTTTATTCCTCCTCAAGACACTAAATAGGGCAACAACTAACTATTATATTCATTATAAATTCACCTGACTATTATTTGGGGTTTCAAGAGCCCTAAGGTGATGTCTTCAATTTGCTTCTTTTGTCAGATGAACCGTCCAGAACACAAAAGTAATCTTTCAAGCAAATATACCAAACATTGTCTTGTTTCATCTTGTCAAATGTCAAGATTTGTTGCCTTTCTTAAAATATCTTTTGGGGTTTTGGACTGTTGGGCAGATTAAACGAACAATTTCAACAAGTTGCTTTGCGCTCTGGTGACTGTGATGAGTCTGTTTTTCTTTCATATTCGAACTAATGGAGAAATTGAAATTAAAAAGTCTAATAGCTCATTTAAATAAGTGTTAGTTGCAGCACTGGTTCACTTACGTCCAGTGTGAGAAGCTACAAACAGGAGTTTTGCCATTCGATTATCCGCCGCTAATCGATGGAGTCAAAGGAAGCGGGTTGGAATCAAAGCTGAAAGAGATAATTCACAAGCCAAAGGATGAAGGGGAGGGGAAATGGGAAGGCAGAGCCGCAGCAGAGGAGGCCGTTTGACGTGTTGGGATGCGTCCAGTCGGTCAGTAAGCCGAGGCCGATGCAGCAGACAGCATCACATCCAGCGCTGGGGGGGTCGTGGGACGCCAGCCATTGCAGAGTCCATGTGGCTCCGACTGGCCTGCATGGCCTCCACCGTCTTCTCTGGTCCGACGCCCATTGCTATTAGACACACACGCACACACACACACACACACACACACACAGACATGAGCAGCCCCAGCCATGCAGCGACGCGACAACAGCTAATGAAGCGTGGCAGGGAGCTAGCTAGCGAACTAGCCTGTCTGGCTTCGCTGCCTCCGTCCTTCCCACCATGCCACCGCGCCCCTCTTACATCTGGAGAGAAGCACACGTGATGACTTCGACTTTCTCCGAGGGCACCTCTTACTTTGTATTTGGATTCTCATTTCCATTCGGGGCAGGCGGAGAAGGAGACGTCTTGATGCGTGACTTTGAGGCCTCACAGGTTTTTTTTTAATGTGCATACGGGTGCGTGTGTTTGGAAACGCTTAACAGGTCCTAAACAGGTCCGACCTGACTGCGTAGCGCAAAGTTGTGTCGCTACGTTCCCACAGAGGAAGCCTGGGAAATTCCACCCCGCTCAACGAAATCCTACGTGTTTAATCAGTAATAAGAATCACTGACTCAAGCCTCCAGCCGCCAGGAACAAGACACCCCCACCAGTGGTGTGTCGAACCCGATCGCCACGGCGATACCCCTGAGGAGCGGGTCATGTCATCCGAACCCAGGATCACCATCTAGCGCCAGAGTGTTTCGGGGGGAAGGTTGTGGAGTCAGCGAGTATTGTGTAGGGTCAAAGGTCAGGTCAAGAAAACCATTCCAACGCAGGGTGATGCTGGTAAAGGCGGCGCTTTGAGCTAAATGCTAACCGGCTAGATGCCTTATGATGATGATGTCACAAAACAGTCACCAGCAGAACATTTGTTTTTGCATTTAAAGAGCCTTTTGTATTTTATTTTTTGCACAACATTCCCTGTGATATTACCTTTGATATTAGTTTGGTGTTGATCCTTAATTTTACCAGCACTGCATTCCACATTGAGCAGATTAACTCTCAAACTTTTATTTGGGTAAAAATATATTAATTTTGCAATCGGATCCACATGTCATCCAGTGCTTTTCATTTTGTCAGGTTTGGTTTTCTAAGGTTTCAGACTTGTTTACACGTACAGCATTCCATTCTTTCCTGTGCTGCTAACACTTTTCTTTTATCTCAGAGAGATCTGCCTCTCCTTCTGACTTTATTCTTTCTCTCCTCTGGTCTTGAACTTCCACACCTCTGGTGTGTCTTCTGTTGGAACCCGTCATGCAGTACTTTTCTGTTGTTCATCAACTGTTGCTATAGAATTTCTATCTCTGACTATTCGGTTACACGACCCATCTCTCTTTCCTTCCCTTTTCCTTTCCTTGCTGGTGTGTTGTTAAACTGTGCACCATCATTGCTTTTGAGAAACTATTTCAACAATGCTAATAATAGACTTTATTTCCATTATGCAACCTTGTTGAACTGATGGCCTGTTGAAGGAAAAAACATCCTCCTTTTAGGTTCCGGATATCACTATGTTATGCCTTTAGCTGCACTGAGCTGTAGTCAGCATGCTCCTCTATTTTACAGCTATCCGCCGTCAGCATAATAGTCTTTAGTGCTACGACGCTGAGTAAGTTGTAATTGACTGAAGCACGGAAATGGTGGAAGAATTTTTAAAGAAGTAGGAGAGGGAATACGGAAGGAAGGAGACGTGCAGGAGAACATTGCGTGGCACACGGAGGCTAGCCAAAGAAGAGAGTCAACCCCCTCACAGTGGCTGAGAAAACAAGATTAAGAATCTACGAGGAGGAAGAAACGCTGCCTTGAAAGACCAAGATTGAGCCGCACAGAGCAGAGAACAGGAAAGGACAGCGGAAGCCTCTGGAGAGAGAGAGCTGCTGCAGACGGCTGCAGAGCCTCGGACGGACGCAAAGATTAAAAAGCAGGAGGCGGAGAGCGGGGAGGGAAAGTGAGGGAAGATGTAGGGAGAAGACAGATGGCTCTCTGCAGACTTGCGCAGGGTGTCGGGTAATGCTAGGTCACCGGGGGACTAATCTCCATCGATGCTGCAGCGCTGAAGCAGTGGAATGATAATGGCCTGTTTTCCCGTGTGTGTGTGTGTGTGTGTGAGCCATGTGTTTGTCGCTGCATCTTTGAAGCTACCACTTGTTTGGTCCCCTTTTGCATCCTGCCACAGTCACACACACACACACACTCATGCACGTGCCCATGCTTGCGCACATAACCCCTCATCTACGCCTCCTGCCCCGTCCGTATGACTGAGTCACTCATCTGCTGCATAACTGGGAACAGTATTGGTCTGTTGTGACTGAGAACAATGTTCGGCTGTCTGCTGTTGTCTCTTCCTGCAGCTCGGTCATGGGGGGGGGGGGCAAAGTTTGGGGCTGGTGGGGGGGGGGGGTTCTTGAGCCAGATTGTCAACATGCCAACTCACCCAGACATCTAGTGTTGAAACCCGTAAAGCGTCCGATACGCCGCAGCTGTGAGCGTGTGTGTGTGTGTGTGTGTGTGTGTGTGTGTGTGTGTGTGTGCCTCCCCGTTGGCGCAGGCTCACACTGCAGAGGAGGGTGCATGTAGCGATCGTGATGTGCGGCGCACTCCGACCCGTTATCTGGAGAAAGAGAGGGACGTGCAGGTATGAGAGAAACTGATAATGAACTGTGTTTGTGGCCACAACGTATGTTCCTTATACGTCTTAAATAGGAACAAAGTCACTGCCACTACAATGCCAGGGCTGGAATGATTTGTCACTTTAGTGGATTGTCAGATCAGGAAACAATGATTTGCAATGTTTTCACAGCCATCGCTGCCTAAAAATAAATTCACATATTTCCCTTATTGTCTTTTAATCAGTAGTTAATTACGTAACTTAATAGAACACATGCTCTAACTGTGTTGAGTCGATGGATTATGATAATTGTCTAAATCCCTCATGATTTCATTTAATATATATTCAACTCAACACATGGCACCGCGATGGAGGGGGGCAGGAGTTGGGTCCCTGCTAATCGCAGCTGGAGCTGATGAATCCATTAATGCCAACAGCGAACCTTTCCTGGTGAATATCACATCCAAGCGGCTGTTAGTGTTGTATTTAGTCCAGTGTGAAAAGGGGCTCTTTTTCCTTACATTCAAGTGAAGAGTTTCTCGGGTCACTTGTAGGTTCGCGTTAGTTGGCTGAACGCCGATGGTTTTCAGTGGTGAGACTGGCTGCTACTGGGACGACCCCCGCGGGTCATTATTTTTAATCAGCGCCACTTTCCACCACGTGCTTCGCCGACCCTTCTGCAGGTTGTCGTGGAACTGAGAGCAACCTTTTCTACTGCGTTTTTTTTTAATCGCAATACTCAAAGCTCACACTCCGGACCGAGTGGCATTTTAATGAGCCGGCATTCAGATCACATCCCAACATATTTCCGGGAACAGCGTTTAATTGACACGGGTCTGTTCCCAGTGCTCCGAGAGTATTTTAAGTAACGCTCAAGCGGGTGCAGACCCTTTTGGGTGGTGCGATGCACGTGTGTGCACGACATCGATTAGACACAGATGTGCAGCGTGCGTGTGTGCGTTTTTGTGCCTTTTCACACCGGCGCGCTCCAAACCGGGCCCTGAGGAAGGGCTCCTTTCGCGGGTGGGTGTCGGGAGAGCCCCACCACGTGACCTCAGCTGGAATTCGAGGCGGCGTTGGCCTCGTCCCTCCTCCGTCTACCAGCCGCGAGAGCGGGAGCTTCTGCGCGCCGTCCTCTTGTCTTCTTGTCCTCTTGTCCTGTTGTCCGTCCGCCCTGTCCTTCCCTGTCCATGGAGTTAAGCCCACGTCGCGCCACCAAGAAGAAATGGGGCCTGGCTTTGTGCGTGCTCCGCCTGCGCCACAGGGCCCTCCGCTACAGGTAGAAGGGGGGAAAAGAACGAGGGCGATAACGTGTGAAAGGAGTGCTGGAATGACAAGGACCAGGGTGGGGTGTGTCTTATTGTTTTAAGCAGGAGGGATGGATGTGTTTTCTTTACAATACAAATAATGTCATCGGGTTTCGTACTGTTGGTTGGACGAAAACAAACATTTGAAGGAAATGGGGGTTTTTTCTCACTATTTTTGGACATTTAATAGACAAATTGATTAATCAACTGCAGTCCTATAATGTTATGAGTCAAGATTTCAGCCTGTGCAGGATATGTCTCGGACTTAATCCGTTGACTTGAGAAGAAAAAAGGCAAACTTTTTGTTAATTGTATTTTGAGGCTGAATTGAGTTTGTTTACAGAGTTGAATAAATGTGTGGAAAAATGGGTTCATAAACAGTTCAACCACTCTTCACAAATGCTAATGCTTTTTCAAAGCATACAGTGCGAGCTTTTTGCATCGCTGCATTACTTTTGAGTATCGCAGTCAAGTTGTGTTTTCTATTTGCATTCTTGCAGCGAATGAAGCTTTCACACCAGCTTTCAGTCACTACTGCCTGAAACCAAAAAGAAAGAGTGAAGTGAAGACGTTTCCTCTGACTGACGGTTCCACATTGCATCTCAGTGTACTGCTGAAGCGCAGCATTGCATACACACAGTATATATATAGGTCTCATTAATGGTGACCTCGTCTTTGATTGGCAGTGATTTAATGATTTAGAGCCTGCCTCTGAAAGCTAATAACGTGATGTTACTTTCCAGAAGGATTATTGCCACCTTTTGCTAGCGATGAGGCCTCTTGGGAGTGTTGAGCAGTGCAAATAATTAAACCAGCAAGTGCACCGTTCTTCCATAAGTTCAAATAAGTTCCATGTTTGCTGAGTTAATGCCATTAGTCCGTCTTCTTTCTGACAGTCGCAATTGATTTAGAGAAAAAACAGGACAGCCTAACAGTTTAATTCACCCTTTTCTTAAGTAGATCTATTGTAGGAATTTGTAAAAGTACGACCCCACTTCAAGCATCCAAACCATCCCGTCATGCAGTGCTCTGATCCTCTCTGTTGACGGAATCTCTGCCATCCCTTCAACACAGAGCAGCCATTCACGGCATTCTGCATTTATGCATTCCAGTGACGTCAGCCAGCCACAGAGCCTGGCATTACGGAGGTCACATCCGCCCACACTCAAGTCACGGCCGGCGAGATTCACAAGAAGCCAATGCTCCTGTGTGTGTGAAGTGCTAATGCGCACACACAGGAAAAACGTGAACGTGTCTTCTCTTCTCTGCGTGATGGGTTCTGCACCCGTGCTTCGTGGCCCAGATTTAAGGGTAAAAAAAAAACGCATCCAGCAGACACCCGGCAGCTCCAAGTGTTCAAAGAGGCGTCGTCGGATGAGCGATGGCTCTCTGTGCGACAGACACACACAGGAAAAACATGAATATTTCCTCAGTGTGCATGGTATGTTGTATGTGTATGCGATGCATTATATACCTAACTGTAGAGTTCAGTCGATGCGGCGTAGGGGGGTGGGGGGGACTGTGATCCAGGATTTAGCCACCGCTGTGGCTAAATCCTGGATCACAGTTATGATTTTAGTCAATTAGCTGATGCGTCTCCATAGAGACATAGAAAGTGTTTGTGAGGAACCAGGTCCTTCACAGAATGCGTGGCTGTTGTAAAAATGCATTCAATTGCATTGTGTACAGTTTGCAGTGTTGTCTCCCTGGCTGGAGCGCCTTAGTTATGTATCCGTGTTATTGATCCCTGAGAGGAAATTCAATTGTCACATTAGCTCAGGGAGCCGGAGGTAGATTATGCAAACGGACAATCCGGATCTCGACATGAGAATAGCTACCAAATAGAAACAAAAATAGAAATAGAAACATAGAAACATAAATAAGCGGTGTTATTAGCTTATCTAATAATTGTAATACTTTTCTATTGATCTTCGCTCTGAGGAACTCTACTGTCTTCTCCTTAATGGTAGCACTAGTAGATTTCGCAATCATGGAGAAAAATATCAGTCTCTATCTGCCAGAATTGCAATTTAATCGCTTCACAATGTTTAATTAATCTTTCTAATCGGCCTCTGTACTCATCTGCATTTCACTCGTTGATTTCGTCCAGTCATTTAGGAATCACCAAAGGACACTCGGAGGAGGCCACCCCACATTCTAAACTTCCACTGCACAACATTTCAGTCTAACGTTCCTGCTCGTTTTGGTGTGATTCAATGCGATAAAAAAAAAAAAGGTCGGGATTACAGGTAATGTTTTAAACCTTCTAAAAACAAAACCCGCTGGAATTGCCTCGCGCGGTGCAGAGAAGCGGCTGTTAGCTGGACCCGGTGGCGCGCTCACGTGCACCAAAGCCCGCGGTGGCTGGGCCAGCTTTGACCACGAAGCACAGAGAAGATGGGATTAAAGTGACTCCATTCTCCTCTTTATCTACAGCAAATCCTTGTTTGCTGCCATCTGGATATTATGGATGCTGCGGTTATCTTTTGGAGAACTTAAAAGTCAACCTTAGGTTTGGTACAGACGGTTTTTCATATATATATATATATATATACAGTATATATATATACACACAACTAAATGAGGGACTAAATGTTCACAAACATTGGGATATATGGTAAGCTCATCAGATCTCTGTGGTCTGCTCCTAATCTCCCTTTTAGGCCAGCGGCTAGAAGCTACATTAGCTGCTAGTAACATGACACGGCTGTAAAATCTCTTCATGTGTGTAGTGTTGGTGATGTTGCCGTGGAAGGCATGGAATAAAAAAAAAAAGATGGTGCACATCCGGGTTCTGCGGCCAGTCCAAGAACGCGAGGCACTGCGGCCGACGCCGCCTGGTCCCTCTCTTGCCTCGTTGATGATCCACGGTGTAAGCTGAGGAAAGTCCTCCTCAAGTTCAAATACTCACTGAAGCAAGAGCCTGTTTCCCAAGAGCCCCCCCCCCCCCACTCACACTGTGTGACATTCCACATCGCAAAAATGTATTAAAATGACGGCTAACGGTTTGAAAACAGGATCCTGCTGTGGCATGGCGGGCAGACAGAGGTCACGTGGGGGCAGCGCAGTCAAAGACCAGGCTGCATCACTAGAGGAAAACCCCCCCCACCCCCCCCACCCCCGAGTCAGTCAGGGGAAGGGTCCGCGGGAACGCTGGAGCCCAGCCGAAGGACACCCCGCGCGGTCTAGAAACCCACGCCGCGACGCCGAGAGAGCGGAGGACGGGCGCTCTTGTTGCTATGGAGTAACTGTTACCGTGGTGATGACGAGAGCATGTTTGAGGATGAGTCATCGAGTTTGAACTCCTGAGCGGGTCAACTGTTCTGTCGGGCTCCTTGGCGGCCGGAGACGTGTCAGCAACACACAACGCTGCGTGTTTTTTTTTTTTGCCAATGGCATCGTGGTAAAAGGCAGGCGGAGGACATTTTTTGTTCAAATTAAGAAGAATTTGGATAAATTGTGTTTCAAATAACAAAAGAACAAACAAAAGATTAGATCAATTAAATTATTGTAGAGAAGCAAGAAGTCTTTAAGATGTTTTCTATTATTTAAAATAATGTATTTTATAAGAAAGAAACTAAGAAAAACACCATTTACTACTTTCGTAGCCGTTTTATCAAGTGATAAAAATGAATTAAAGTGTGGACGCTATAGTGATGACCGTTTTATGAATATTTTTACTAATCGGTCTTGGGAGTGAAAGCAGTGTAGTTTTATTAATTAACATGAATAAAAAATATCGCCAGCCTTGTCCTTTTAAACATTGTCATGATGACATTTGATTCTGCCAACTGTGGGCACAGACGTGTATTCACACCAACATGAATCCTTATTTTGAGGGTAGATCTACAAGTTGCACCTTGACAGGTGAGGAATTTTTTTGAGCAGAAATTGCTTTTTTTTCTCGTTTTTTCAATCCTGTCCACAAACTTCAGCTCAAATTTGCATTTCCACTGCAGCCATGATGAACCTTTGCAGGTGACACAACTGGTTTTCAGGTGTGAAATTTGGAGCCGTGACATTCTGCTCTTGTAATTAGCAACACGTCACACCTTTCCAGCCCGTTTAGCCACAGATGCTTTTTTTTTTTACGGGGCGTGCGAGTGTTCGCATCCGTCGTCGCGCTGCCACTCGAGGTGAAGGTGCATAAGCATGCTGTCCTCACGCAGGACAGGATGTTGAAGGACAGAAGGCACATTGTGCAGAAATGAACCATAGTGTCCTGTTTTGAGTGAACGAAGTGTCACGGTTTGGTTCTGCTTCCTGTTTTATTTTGTAGTCTTATGTCTCTTGTGTCCCTGGGTTAGCTTCACTTCCTGCCCTGCCTGTGATTGCCTGATTGTTTCCACCTGGTGGATTGGACACAATCACCTGCACTTCCCTAGTGTTTTTAAGCCCTGTGTGCCTGTTGTCCCCTGTCGCGTCATTGTCTCTGTCAGTCTGCATGTCGTTGGTGCACGTTTCAGTTTTTTTGGAATAAAGAGCACCTTTTTGGAAACCTGAAGACCCTGCGTCTGAGTTCACCGCGGACAACAGGCACACAGGGCTTAAATACGCTAGGGAGGTGCAGGTGATTGGACACAGGTGGAAACAATCAGGCAATCACAGGACAAGGCAGGAAGTGAAGTTCACCCAGAGACACAAGAGACATGAGACTACAAAATAAAACAGGAAGCAGAACCAAACCGTGACACAAAGCCTCCATGAGGTCAGAAGACGGTCCGTGCTTCTCTCCCTCTGCCTGGAGGGCGAGGGGATCGCAAACGTGCACAAACGCACACTTGCCGAGCCCAGCCTTTAAGGGCCTTTAGAGTTGTTTGGGAGCCTTTTTTTTCGGGTGCCAACAAAAAGGTGTCGGTGTGGCTCCTTCACCAGCGGCAGCGGTGCGGGGATTTCTTTCTCTTTCTCGAGGTGGTGGTGTTTCTGTGAGTGACTGATCGTGGTGAAACGTTGCCCAGGAGACGGAGGCAGGCTACACCATGAACTGACACCGCACGGGGGTGTCTCCGCCCGTCCTCCCGGCAGATTTTGCCTTTCGCACGGCGTTCTCCCGTAAGCCGGCGTTAATGATCTTTGACTTTTTGGAAATGGTTCAAATGAAGTCTTAAGTTACACGAATGGCGGGGTGTACACACACACACACACACACACACAGTTGCTACAGTGCATTTAGGCCACGTAGAAGCACCCACTTAAATTTGGACCAATCATTTTTGCTCCTTTTAGCCAGAAGAGAAAGCATTGAAGCATACTTTTGAAACTCTTGAAACGCTGGTTGTGCTTGTTTGGCCTGCAGGGATCACCTGCTCCTGTGGAGGATACTAAACAAGGACACTTACAGATGTGTTACAGATGCTATTGTGTAGCCCGCTGTAGCACTAACTGTTGTTATTTAGAAGGTGATCAGCGCGAAACCAAGACTCAACAAGACCTCAACCTGTTTCCCCCCCGACTGATTTAAGGTCTACACACACCCCCGTAACAGGCGCCGCTCGCTTTGTTTTGTATGTTTTCCTTCCTGATTACGTCCATGCTGTTATTTGTTTTCCCCCCTCTCTCTCTCTCTCTCTCTCTCATGTATGCTGCCTGTTTTCACTGCTCTCTGCGTTTCATATCTCCCTCTCTGTATTTCTCTTTATATTTTATGTCTCTCACCAGTATCATTCTACTATTTCATCATGTGCCGGCCTCTTGGGTTGTTCCCTTTGTCTGACCTGACCTGATCCTCTATCTTTCTCTTTCTGGATTTGCTTCATCTCTACTTCTTCTTTCCCTCTCTTCACCCTCTCCTTTCCTGTTTTCTTCTGCCACCTTCCTCCTTCCCTTCCTTCCTTCCTTCCTTCCATCCTCTCTCCGTCTGTCTGTCTTTCAGGCTGTGGCGTCTTTGCTATCTTAATGTTTTCGCTGCTCGGCTCCGTTCCAGAAAGTTATGGGAGGCTAAGTGTTCGTACAGCCGATGGCGAGATGAGCCTTGTAGACGTGATGTACGACACTCTACGTGACTGCTTTGGTAACGAAGCAACATCCTGCTGCAAGGACACATGCCCTCTACTGCATGTGTGTTGTGTGTGTGTCTGTGTGTGTGTGTGTGTGTTTTAAAAACAACAATGAAATCTCAATGCCAAGTTATCTGCATTGGAAGAAGGAACCAATGTGTGTGTGTGTGTGTGTGTGTGTGTGTGTGTGTGTGTGTGTGTGTGTGTGTGAGTCGGTGTGCGTGTCCTGGCCTTGCCACAGTTGAATCTTGGATTTTTTTTTTTCCTCCCTCCATTCCTCTCTCTGCAGTTGCCATGGCAATGCACCAAGAGGCTCCATCATGTGTCTGAGCCTGTGACGGCTCACAAGCACTAGCTTTGTGTGTTTATATTTTTTACTTCTTGATTTAGCGCTTGGTCACGTTGTCGGTACCCCGAGGTGACGCTGAAAGAGGAGTGTTTTTTTTTTTTTCTTCGGCTTGTTTGTCTTAATTAAAGTCTTTTGGAACACGGCGTTTTCTTGAGGTGAAGATTTAATTGAGTCATGATAAGGAAACTGTCAATCAACCTCTCGTATTGGGCTTGTGACCCTTTGGGGCGTCCCGTCCTTCAGGCTCTGAAGGACAAACGGTAATGAAGGGTGGGCGAATCGGGCAAAACTGGATTGCCAAGCGTGGAATCGGGTTACGTAAACCGCGGCGTTGTGCTTTGCAGTGTCACGGGCGCGTGCCTTAAAAAAAAAAACTCGGTTGCAAATAGCCGTGCGTGCCCCCCCACCCCCCTCACCCCCCCCCCTGCTTGATCAATCACTGTGCATCAACCTGGATAAATGCCCACAGAGAAAGAGTCCGCCTATTTCTAGTTTTCTCTCTCATGGGCTCAGTTCCATTTCAGACCAGGAAAGGGAAGTGGAACGAGGCTGGTAACGGAGAGGACTGACCCGGCACATCCACCATGTCTGATCAACCCTTCAGTCAGCGTTTGCTTCAGTGAATGTAGGGCCTGTGTCCGACCTGTTTGGGTTTCACCCGACCAAGAAGTGGTTGTATGAAGCAAAACAGCTTCTGGTAGTGATGTACTTTGTCTTCTCGGAATCTGACTTTTTGTAGCAGCCGCCCTCCATTCTTTTCGACTACTGACGCTCATGTAGTCCTTTTTCTTTCCCCTTTTTTTTTTTTTGTATATTTGCTCCAAACACGTTTATTCCAAATGTCACTTCCTGGGCCTTTTCTTTCTCCTCACCAACCACCCGTCGTGATTTAAAGAAGCCGACGTAAAAAGCGCTCACGACCTCTCCGGGATGAATCACCAGCGGAGGACGCCAGTAGAGCAACAACGTTTCGTTTAGAACAGGAGTGATGGGCGCTCAGAGCTCAGTGTACAGTCGCGCCCGCTGTGAGTCGCGGCAGGTCGCAGCCTGTAAAAGAGCGAGGCCGGTGGGCTAACCTTCATCCCGCCGTTTGTGTCCACAGGCCTGAGACCCAGCAGAAAGCCCCGGCGAGCGCCCCTCCTCCTCCCCCGCCGCCCCCTCCGCCTCCCCCCGAGCCGGCGGGGCCCCCGGAGCCGGAGGAGGAGATCCTGGGCTCCGACGATGAGGAGCAGGAGGACCCCGCCGACTACTGCAAAGGTCAGAGCGTAGTTGTACATATCCGTTTGTGCCTTTTTTTTACTCAGAAATTGCTCAATTGACCAAGTTTTGTGTTCAATAAAATACACCTACAACAAATACAACCCTGGCAAGCAGGACTTCTCTCTCTGCCAGCTCTGCAGCAACAACAAAGAGGACGTTCATGTCTCCACGTTGAAGCATTACAAACAATTACTGGAATTTTGTTGTTGTTGTTGTTGTTGTTGTTGAATCATGAAATGTGTCCTTTGTACACAAGCAACAAGCATTTTGTAGTTTGTATAATAAAGTGGGAATTACCCAATTATAATTTCATTTTAATTATACTGGACCAAATGTTAGTGATGCACATACGGATATCAAGTCAAGGTTTTGTGGTTTCAAACAGTTATTGATTTGTTGCCACACTAACAGACGCTTAATAGATGAAGAAAAGCTACACTGCGAGGCCACCTCATCAATATTGTATGTTCATGCCTGTGACACCAGAAAAAGGCGTCTTATCTGAGGGTGGGGCCTTAAATTCCTGGAGGGTCTGACCTGCTACAAATGTGCAGTGCCGTATTATTTATGTCTATTGAGGACTATGCGTATTTGCTCAATTTCAAATAAAGCAAAAGTTACGTCTGCAACTAGCTATTATTTTTTTTAACTTCTTTGTACCTATACACCTTAAAAAAAGAAAAGATAATAATTTCCAAACATTTCCCACCATCTTCAACAGTTTATTCTTTTGCTCAGTCAAACCCAAAAGAAACATTCAGCAGATCATCAAATTTTAGGGGCCGGAGCCAGCAAAGGCATCAATACATCTTAAATAATAAATAACATTGGCTACTCACAAACAATCATACATTACTGATTTATTTTCACTAATCTTTGTTCTTCCTTTTTTTTAATGTTCTCATCCCCGAGGTTTAAGATGTTTAAGGATTCATCCCCAGACATGTTTGTGCTTTTCATTTTCACCCGATTCCCCTTTTTCTTCCAATGAATCCACAACGCTTCTCCCCCCCCCCCCCCCCCCCCCCCGTCTCATTTTCGGCGCTGTTAGACGTCCCTTCCTCTCTGCTGCCGCTGCTCCACTTCTGACTCTCTTAAGGATTTCATGTCATTGCCTGGTTATTACCAGCAGTTGCCTGTAACCTTCATCCTCTCCCTCTTTATCCCTCCCAGGAGGGTACCATCCGGTGAAGATCGGGGATTTGTTCAACGGGAGGTACCATGTGATCAGGAAGTTGGGGTGGGGCCACTTCTCCACCGTATGGCTGTGCTGGGACATACAGTGAGTCACACACACACACACACACACACACACACACACACACACACACACAGGAGAGTAGACACTCAGGGTATACACACCACAAACATATCATGACCCAGATAAGGCCCTCAACACACCCCGTCACACACACACACACACACACACACACACACACACACACACACACAGAGGCTCTTCATGCTGTCCTTCAGTTCACCTTCCTGTAAGTCACACACACACCTGGTGACCTTAGCTGGCACGTTACCGTGACAACGGTTGCAACCGACATCAATTTGCTCTGGTGTTCATTTGCACTGCAATGTTGTTGATGTGTTCTCGTGGCAACCGGGGTGTCTGGATGAAGGTTTCACCAACCCAGTGTCAGCTTTCCATGACACACACACACACACACACACACACACACACACACACACACACACACACACACACACACACACACACACACACACACACACACACACACACTAATTTACTCATGTCATTGGTTTTAATTACTCTGATGGTGGCCATAAACCAGTGAGGTCGGGTTACTTATCGCACACTTCAAAGTTACAATCCCTGAGAGAGGTCATATTCCCAATTTCAATGTTAAGACTGGGGTTGTTTTCTCTCCAACCCCCCTGCCATGCATCATTTACACGTTTACTGCTCAGGCTAAACCTCACCCCCCCTCATGGCATCCTTCTCGAGCCACGTCAGGCGGCTGTGACAGTGCACTACCTGCCTCGTGCCGACACACGCTGTCGTAGAACCCAGTGCAGCGTTTAGCTACTAAAGAGCCAAATATTTCAACAGGAGTGGGTGTCAATATTAATAATGAGAATACTAACTCCAAATGCTGCTGAGTGACGGACAGATGTGTGAATAGGTAATAAATAAGATGTTCCTGGTATGAATTTTAAAAAGCGGTTCAGAGGTGATGTGTTCCTTGTTCCTTCCCAGAATCATTGTTGCGTATACCTGTGTTCCTAGGTCACATGACTGATGGGTGGGCTTGTGTGTAAGGAAACGTGTAAATCAAAAACATTTCAACCCGGAGTTACGAGTGAAAAAGGACAGGATAATGGTCCATTGCAACGGATGATATGCTAAAGTGAATCCTTGAAGGAAACCTTTTGACTCTTAAAGGAGATTCGTAGTGCAGCGAGATAAATCCCCTCATATGGTGTCTGCACACCATGATGGTGGACTGGCAGTAAGATGATATGCAAACAATGTCCAGTAAGTGTGACGCCGTGCTGTTGGATGGGCAAGACCAGCCGAGAACAAGAGGTGATATCACAACTGACAGCTCCTCAAACAGACGAGAGAGCGAGAGAGAAAGAGAGAGAGAGAGAGAGGCTGGATATATTAAAATGTATAAATAAATAAACTACATGCACAAGAATAATCTTCCTGGTTGAACTGGCCGCTGCAGCTCCATTTGGGGACTAAGGCTTTGTGTATTAATGTTATTTCTGCCTTATGAAATGCCTCATTGCTACATTTACATTTCGGTGGGAACAATAAGGGAGAAAATGTTTTGTTAAATCGCTCACAGATTTTGACGTGCACATTAATGAGCATCGTTTGTTGGTGGAAAATGAGCATGTATCCGCGCTTGTCATTACAGGGTGAAGAACTTTGTGGCGATGAAGGTGGTGAAGAGCGCGCAGCACTACACAGAGACGGCCTTGGATGAGATAAAACTGCTGCGATGTGTGAGGATTGGATTAGTTTGAAGGGTTTTGGGAATCTTATTATTTGAATTTCTTTCTTTTCTTCATCTCTTTTCATCCTGCTGATTGGCCTCCTGTTCTGCACTCTTTCCTCCCTCCTCAAACCTTGCACCTCGCCTCCCTCTGTTGACAAGAAGAGACACTCACCTGAACTACACTCGTCATTTATCTTGCATGGGGGCGGGGGGGGGCTTCTTTTCCCTCCTGTCATGTCAGCTTCATCGTTGTGTCCTCCTGTGCTCCAGGTGAGGGAGAGCGACCCCGCCGACCCCAACAAGGACATGGTGGTTCAGCTGATAGATGACTTCAAGATCTCTGGAGTCAACGGCATACGTATCCCAATCACAGGGCCGTGTGTGTGTGTGTGTGTGTGTGTGGGTTGTGTGATTGACAGAGACTTGATAACGTGAGTCCTTGACTCTCTCCGTTGCCAGATGTGTGTATGGTGTTTGAAGTGCTAGGTCACCACCTGCTGAAGTGGATTATCAAATCCAACTACCAAGGTCTGCCTCTGGCATGTGTCAAGAGTATTATCAAACAGGTAAGGGAACACACACACACACACAGAGAAACCAGATCTATTTATAGAACGTATATTATCAAATCTGCACTCGGACCTTTGCACGTACAGTAATACACAGTTGTTGTGTGATTTATTGATGAATGTTGTTAGTAATGAGCCTTTAGCAGAGCACCCACGTAGCAGAACCCCGCACTTTTCTCCCAATTCTGTGAAGCAGAGCCACTTCAGACCTCCGGTATCCCTCAGACCAGGAGAGGATCGCGTCTCATCCACGGACTGTAAAAGATTTGACTGGAGAGCAAAGAAAGGAAGGCATAAAATGAATGAAGAAGTCTAATAGATACGGAGCAGAAGACCGACTCAGGCAGCAGAATTCTTAGGCCTCATATTAATACCGCGCAGTCCGAAGACGCAGTGCTGTCAGGCACTTCCTCTTTCAGCCGCCTGACGAGCAAAGGGGAAGCTGCCAAGAAGCCGGGCCCACGATGAGCAAAAATGAAACGAGACAGTTCCCCAATTCAATCTCAAAAGCCTCTGGACAGATGCAGAGGAGAGAAACATTGGAACAAACACATCCGGAGCCTCTCCTCTTCGTCCCCGAGAGAACGAGAGGAAAATGGCTAATTTGGCTCTCAGGGAAAAAAAAGGGGAATGGATCAAAAGGGAGGGAGATGTTAGAGGAGCAATGCGTGTTGATCCGAATGTGTTTGTAGGTTCTGCAGGGACTGGACTACCTCCACACTAAATGCAAAATCATCCACACGGACATCAAGCCGGAGAACATCCTGATGTGCGTCGACGACGCCTTCGTTAGGCGCATGGCCATGGAGGCGACCGAATGGCAGAAGGCCGGAGCCCCCCCGCCCTCCGGATCGGCAGGTAAGACGCAAAAAAACCACAACAACATCAGGGGGGAGAGAATGCTGCCTGAAGGAGGAGGCCTTAAAGTTAGAGCCCATGTAGGAGGTCAACAGCTAATGTTTATTCAACATTTTTAATTGGATGTAAATGCAAATCAATAAACAGAAATGCTACACATGCATAAATGAAAACCCATCCATGTTTAACATGAAAGTGAAAGAAAAAAAGGATTCCCGGCGACGCCTTTTGTGCTTCCCAGACTCTTGCTTTTCATCTCCCTCCACTTGAAAAAAAAAAAAAAAAAGAAATACAGTTTATAACAAAACAATCTCTGCAAACCGGACTGGAGCCTGTCCTCCCGGTGAACCCCGACTTGAGCTTTTCCATTGCTTGCATCAGCAGGCCGTCGGGTAACCACTTACGCTGCTTACATTCCTACACAAACACACTGAGGCCATGTCAAAACAGAAGGGGGGGTGGGGGGGAAGGGGGTGATTGAAGAAGCCAAATAGACCAAATCCCAAAGAAAATGTATCTGATAAGTGCAGACATGTTTTATAGCAAAGTGTCATATTTGCTAGTGTCATTTGACATTTCAGATGTGTAAAATGTGAAATATTGATTTGAAAATGACTTTGGGAATGGCTTTTAAAAGCCGTTATATTTACAGTATATATTTTCGCCATTCTGCAACTCCTTTGAGTCGCATCATCCAGATGTGGATTGGTGTCAGCTGATTGAGGGGGAGAGAACATTCTGTATAGGAGCTACGTTCTCCAGCATGAGAATAAAACAACAATGATATCATGGATCGAGGACGAAGGGAACGAGCCTTTGGGAGCGTGAACAATATTTCTGTATGTATGTGCTCCGTAAAGAGAACATCGAAGGTGGTACGACGCTTTGTTGCGTCACCGATGGACGTCGGTGAAACTTTAAAGCCTCTGATTGGTGCTGTTTTCTTTATGTTTGTCAGTTAGCACAGCCCCCCAGCTCAAACCGGTGAGTGCAACAGATGTGAGTATGAAGTGAGAGTACACACACACACACACACACAAAATCTAAAGTGATTCATTTTTGCTATCAACACTTGGTGATGTGCTTCACAATATTTGTAGGCAAAATGCCTTTTTTGATTATTTTTTTTGGCTAGTTTGTAGTTTCAAAACTCCAACTGCTCGCCATTTGTTTCTTTTAAAGTAAATCGAATCCCAGCAAATTTTATTTGAGACTTTCAAAAACACTGTACTGTATGCTGTAAAGTTAGATTTTTCAATGCATTTCCAAATGAGAAGAACATTAATACAAATATGCTGTTGTTCTCTTTTGAAAACCATGCATCTCAGAAACATAATTTCATCTTAAATGACCAATATTGTAATGCAATTCAATATCCAGGACACAAAGAATAACAAATAAAAAGTTCAGAAAAGACATTCGTTGTCTTTATTGTTTCGAGTTAATCAAAACTCACAATTGTTCGACACAATTAAAACCTAAAACCAAACTTAGACAAACAGGTTGCGTTTATGTAGATTTTCAGATGATTGAGAAGAAAAGGTTGCCTTGTTTTGCTAATAAAATTAATACATTTTTTGGAGATTATTTGTTGGACAGTGATCACATCCTCCATTTAAAATACACTAACATGTGTTATTAATGTCGAATAGGAGGATTTTCGAACATTACATACAAATCCCAACCCAGATTGCCAATAAATATCCAAACTTTTAACTCCTTGAATACCTTGTTTTGATTGATGTCTTTGCCTCTTGCCTCCCTCTCTCTCCTGTGTTTCTTTGTCCCAGGTGGGGAAGATCTCCAAGAACAAGAAGAAGAAGCTGAAGAAGAAACAGAAGCGGCAGGCAGAGCTGCTGGAGAGGCGGATGCTGGAGATCGAAGCCCTGGAGAGGGAGGCGGAGAAGAAGGAGGAGAGAGCCAAAGACGGGGGAGAGAAGGGGGAAGGCGACAGCGACCGGTCCTCGCCCCGGCAGCCGCTGCCGCCTCCGCCGCCATCGCATCTGGGCCCCAGGATGGCTGTGGGAGAGAGCGACGAGGAGGAGGAGGAGGAAGAGGAGGAGGAGGACGACGACGAGGATGGGGAGGAGGACGAGGAGGAGGGAGGAGAGAGAGAGAGGGGGGGCGAGAGGGAAAGGGAGAGGGAGAGGGAGAGGCCCGTCAGGTTGACTAACCATACGTGTGAGTCCCGTCGACTTTTCCCACCTTGGTTACTGTTGTTCTGACAAGAGAGAGATGACTTTATCAACATCTGACACCAGGAGCCAATGCCGTCCATCTTTATAGTGACGAACGCAGTAAGATGCATTCGATAACCGATCAACAAACGGATTTTATCATTTACGGTGACTTGTTATTTGTTGTTTTTACACTGTGTCATTTAGCTTAATGCGCAAAGTGTCGCCTTGAACCCAATCAAAAGTGTTCAGAGGAGTCCTTCATGTCAACACAACACAACAATTGTCTCAGCAGAATTAAAGCGCTATGCTGAGCAATGACAGATGAGAGATGGCTCTACTGGCTATAAAGAAGCTTGATCTTTATCTAAGATGTCAATAGTTTGTTCTTCTTCTTAATTTGTATATACCTCGCAGCATTTGTGATAAGTTCAGTGGGCAGTGTGTGTGTGCGCAGTCTGCCTGTGAATGAACAGGGGGGGCGGCGCAGTGGCTCCTAACGCTCGGCCCACGCTGGCCCCACAGGATGTGAGGCTGATTCACAACAACAACAAAAAAAGAAAAGAAGAAGAAAAACTGTCTTTCTCCGTCTCCCTCCTCCACCTTCTGTCTCTTCGCCATCTGTTTCTTTCATTCTCCTTTTCTCTCGTTTGCCTCCCATCTCTTTTCATGCTTTTTTTTTAACTCGCTGCCTACACAAGCCTTTTGATAGCGTTCGTGTCTCTTCGTATATCTTCCCACTCGCGTATCTCTTAACCGATTCTCCTCCTCTCGCTCCATGTCAGGCGCGGCGCCTCCCCAGGAGCAAGACAAGGCGCGCAATATCTCGGATGACGACCCCGATGAGGAAGAGGAGGACGAGGACGAGGAGGAAGAGAATGAGGAAGAAGAGGAGGAGATGCCCAAGCCTACCGCTGAAAAAGATTGCCCCAGTCCCCCCACCACAGAGGAAGGACATGTAGATCCACCACAAGCAGAGGTAGAGGACAAAAAGGGGGAAGGGGGAGGGGAGGAGAAGGAGGAGGACGAGGTGGAGGAGGAGGAGGAGGAGGAGGAGGAATTAAAAGGTGTAGAAGATGAGAATGAAGCAGAGGCAGGGGAGAAGGTAGAGGACGAAGAGAAGGAGGAGGAAGAAGAAGAGGAGGGGGAGGATGATGGGGAAGACAAAAAAGAGAAAAACACTGAAAAAGAGGACAGTAAGAAAGAGGAGCCAAGGAGTGAGAGCAAAACAGAGGAGGCAGAGGAGGCAGCGGTAGCGCAAGAGGAGTCAAATGAGCAGGGAGGGGAGGACGAGGACGAGGAGGACGATGAAGACGACGACACGACCACGGAACTCCTCACGGACACCACCTCGCTGGTCAAACCCCCGAGCGCCAGGAGCAACTCGGCCCAAACCAACGGGCACATTTTCACGCGCTCCGAGGGACTGAAGGCGAACCCCGGCCACCCCGGCCACCCGGCGCCTCCCTCGCCCAACCCCGAGACTCTCCTCTGCCCCCTGGTGGAGTCGGAGCTCAGCTACACGGACCGGGACCACTCCCTCAGCTCCGGCTACGAGATGTACAACGGCGACCTGGGCGAGCCGGGCCTGACCAACGGCGGAGGCGAGCGCCACGGGGCCGTCCTCCCGCTCTTTCCCGAGCTGCCCCTGGATCCTTTGCCGGGAAACCCCGTAGCGGTCGGGACGGCGGACATCGGGGCGGGCCCGTCCCCCAACAGCCCCGCCGTCGACCGCAGTCGCACCGTGTCCTCCTCGAGCACGGGAGACACGCCCAAAGGTATGGTCTGCGCATGCGCCTTCAAGGTCAAGGGTCAGGCATGGCGGTCACGGGAAACAACGCCCCCCCCCCCCCTCATTGGACAACAAGTTCAAATAGTGTACTTTATTTCAGGCATCTTACCATCAGAACCTGCAGCACTCTTCTGACTCATTATTAGCTATTTACTCTCACTTTCCAGCTCTCGGGTCTTTGGAACTTAACGAGGGTTTTAAACCCAAACGTGAAAAACAGCACGTCAGGAGTGGATCACTCGTGATGATGAATGTGTATCAGCACCGCACAGTGCTCTTTACTTACAGAATGTGTTGACCCGGTTCTTTCCCACTTCCTCCCCTTCCAGTCAGGGCCAGAGCAGCCGATCTGCTGATAAACCCACTCGACCCGCGGAACGCCGAGTCTATTCGGGTTAAGATCGCGGACCTTGGGAATGCCTGCTGGGTGGTAAGACACACAATTTGGTGATTTGACATTTGACACGACTTGATTTGACTTTCATTTGAGTTGTGAATTCTGATGCATTTAAGTAATAAAGTGGACGCCACAGGTTAATGAGACACTAGGGTGCAATCATTCATTCTATGCAAAGTTCTTTTCTTATGCTCTCCTCCCCTCCTCCCCTCCTCCTCTCCTCCTCCTCTCCTCCTCCTCTCCTCCTCTCATCTCCTCACATGGATACAGCACAAGCACTTTACAGAGGACATCCAGACGAGACAGTACCGTTCCATTGAAGTCCTGATAGGAGCTGGTTACAGCACCCCTGCAGACATCTGGAGTACTGCCTGCATGGTGAGGACACAATACACACAATACACACACACACACACACACACACACACACACACACACACACACACACACACACATTCACACAAACATGTGAACCCTATGGACCTGAGGGCAGTGTACTGTATTTGGCCCCTTGCAGACTTTTGAGCTCGCTACTGGAGATTACTTGTTTGAGCCCCACTCTGGAGAGGACTACTCCCGTGATGAGGGTGAGTATTTAGATCTCTCTGTGGTGGAAAAT
This sequence comes from Pungitius pungitius, assembly GCF_949316345.1. NCBI lineage: Eukaryota > Metazoa > Chordata > Actinopteri > Perciformes > Gasterosteidae > Pungitius > Pungitius pungitius. The sequence continues at coordinate 18,610,448 of NC_084905.1, forward strand.
GTTGATTTGTACAGTGGGAGGAATTATAACTATGTTTAGCGGGCATGTGATCGGTATCAAAGGAGGGCGATTGTTTTTCAGCGGTGCATCTGAGCAACGCACAACAAACCAAATCAGTGACAGTCGTGTTGTAAATCGATCGCAGAGAGATGGCCACAGTGAGCGAAGTTTAAACCATAGCCGTCCTTCCTCCCAAACCCCCCCCCCCCCCCCCTCACCACCCACCCCTATCCACTGCCAGCTATGAACCCCTGTCCTCTCATTCTGCTGCTATGCCTCCTCTCATCTTCACCCCACTCGGCTCACACACACACACACACACAACTCGAACATTTGCAGCGTAACGCATCCGTTGGACAGTTGGTGAGCTAAAGCGTCATCGCCCACCTGCTCCGTTTCCCTGTGAGTTTAAAAGCACACAGGCTCACGCGTTCCTCTATGGAGACCTCGTCACTTGCGAGCAGCTCCTCGCGTTATCTTCCCTCATTGCATGTGACACGCGGTTCACCTCACGTAGCACAGTGGCGCACAGCCAATGAGGTGGGGCCAGTGTTTTTTCGTCAGGACGCTGATGCTGATTTACGCCACCGGGGGCCACATTTCAAATCCATCGTCGGCTTCCGGGTGGAGTCAATTCTGAATTGTGTGCGCATGCGACTTTTATTTCCCACTGAATGCCGTCGCCTCTGCTCACTAACACAGGTTTCTCTTCTCCACTGTCGGTGACTGTCTCTCTTTATTCCTCCCCGACCCCCTTCTGTGATCTCTTCTCCCCGTCACTTCCTGTTCCTGCTTTGATTTTCCTACCCACAAAAAAATGTCCTTTTACATTTGACTTTAATCTCTCTCTCTCTCTCTCTCTCTCTCTCTCTCTCTCTCTCTCCCTCTCTTTTCATTTCAATTTGCCTTTCTTTTTCTTTACCCGGTCTCTCTTTCGCATCGCTTTCTTTTTTTTTTTCCCTCTCATTCCTCTCCCCCCCCCCCCCCCCCCCCCCCTTCCCTCCCCTCCCCCCTCTCTCCTCCCTAGACCATATAGCCCACATCATAGAGCTGCTGGGCTGTATTCCGAGGCACTTTGCCCTCTCCGGAAAATATTCCCGGGAGTTCTTCAACCGAAGAGGTAGCGCTGGCCACAGCTGGGTGGGACTGGGACACACCGATGTCCGAAATGGACCGGCCCGGACACTAGGGTGACAGTCACCTTTTGGAACTCCGTGTCGCTTTTTTGGATTTCATTTGCGGAAAAATAATTGGACGCATCGATAGAGGTTGCGACTGCAAAGAGGGGGGGGGGAACAATCCTACCCGAAGTAGCAGCGTGTCCAATGTGGGGCTCCAAGGCAGCAGTGTGTGTCAGTCCCATGCAGCCAGTCGTGTTGATGTGCGCGTGTGTGTGCATGCTGTAATGATGAACCGTGCCTGTTCCCTCTGTGACGTATGTGGTGGTGGGCAGACCACATCGCTCTGATCACGGAGCTCCTCGGGAAGGTCCCGCGCAAACTGTTTGCTGCCGGGAAGCACAGCCGAGACTTTTTCTCCAAGAAAGGTAAAGAAAACACCGCTGGCGAGGTGCAGTGTGGGCGGAAGAACTTTGTGTAGTGAATGGTATCATCGGGAATTATTACCAAAAAAATGACCATTTTGATTTCTTATTGGCAGTTGAATGTTACAGATCAACCGTAAAGTCGTTAATCACAACACACTTAATGATCAAAGGCAGAGTCTACTGTTGCATTCACATCTCATGAGGCGGTATTAGAAATATTTATGATAGTTGAGTCCTACATACAGCAAGGCTGTAGCTCCCTGCATCTCGGGTCTGGTCCTCCTGCTGCTGCTGCTGCTCCTCTTTGAGCCCGGTAAGTGTTTGGATCGGTGCTGGTACTGCTCTCTCTCTCTCTCTCTCTCTCTCTCTCTCTCTCTCTCTCTCCATCCCTTTCTGCTCATATATTCCTCATAATGTACCCTGAGACCTGAATATTCTGCCTTGTGATGTTTGTCTCTATCTGAGGTCTGAGCCCCTTTTCGTCCCACGGCGCTCTGTTTTTCAAACTCCGGTGTAGAAAGTAGACAAATCAGTGTACAGGGAAGAGCGGTTGCCATGGCAGCCATGGTTTAAAGTGGACCTTCGGTCTGGACGGGCCTCGCGTCATTAATCTTTTTTCGGGGGCCAATCATTTCCCTGCGCTCTTTGGCGACAAACAGCTTCCTCTGGCTCGTCTTGTTTCCATGACGTCGCCACTTCTTCACCGGATCCCCCCCCCCCCGCCCCCCCCCTCTGTTCTCATGGTTCGCAGCCAAGAACTTTTCCCTCCGTGAGGCTGAACTGAGCAGCGGCACATGGAGCTCTACGGCGTCCGATGGAAAAAAAAAAAGAGTCCATTCACCCAAATAAACCAAATCAAAGTCCACTCACCTCTTTGGGAATAGAGCCACGTGAGATTGTTTTTGTCCGTGTGCATAAAAAAAATATTACAATCAAAAATTCAACAGCAAAGTCGTACCTTTTTAAAAAGTACAGAGACCAAAATCATTAAATGTTTTTAGAATTGGCGAAAATAATAAAAGAATCAATCATATGTTTTTACATGATAAAATAACATTTTAACCTTGTAAGCAACGTTGCACCGGAGCGGACGCAGACCTTTTAGAGATGGATCTCTTAAGCCAAAAGCAAAGTTAAAACTGTCTGCATGGCTGCGATGAGTTAAATAAGACTGGTGTTAATCAATATTTTTCTTTTTTCCTACGGGGTCCACGAGAGAAACAAAGCCATCAAGTCCTTGGTGTGTCTCTAAACGCATTCCGACTGATGATGTCACAAACCAATGAATCAGGTGTTAATTGGTTAAATATCTACAATGTCAGACAGCCCATCATCATAGTGAAGGGACGCGTCAGCCAGTTTGACGGCAGAGCTGCAAAGCAAAAAAAAGGGAATAAGCATAATCCGGATGTGGCTACTTGCTGGAAGAAGAAAAAAAAAAGAGATCACCAGTCTTATTGTGTATTTGTATGAACCTCTAAACTAAGCCACTGTCTTCTCTCCCTGCATTCTACTGCAATCATTGACTCTGTTCCTTAACCCCCCCGCCCCCCACCCTGCAGGTGAGCTCCGTCACATCACCAAGCTGAAGCCGTGGTCGCTGTTCGACGTGCTGGTGGAGAAGTACGGCTGGGCCCACGAGGACGCCGGCCACTTCACGCACTTCCTGCTGCCCATGCTGGAGATGGTGCCCGAGAAGAGGGCCTCGGCGGGCGAATGCCTCAACCACCCGTGGCTCAACTCGTAGCCACCATCAGAGAGGCCCCCCTCGTTCCCCAGTGTCTCCCCCCCCCCACCCACCGCCTCCCCCACCGCCTCCCCCCCTCTCCAACCAACAGTTAGCCCCAAACATCAGCCCCTGGTGGAGAGGCCGGACAGTCGGGGAAGTTGATTGAGACGTTTTGGTTCCTGCCCGACCCCTCGCGTCCACCACGTGCTCGCCTGAGAAGGCCCGAGCTCCCTCACGGAACACGGAAAACTTCCCCCCTCTCCCCCCCCCCCCCCCGCAAACATCTCCCCAGAAAAAGAAGGAAAAAAGGAACACCTGAAGGTGGACGCAGAGCTCTGTCAGAAAGAGAGACGAGCTGCTGGTCTTTCAGGACGACGTGATGGAGACCCCTACGAGGAAGGATCTGCCGTGACCTCTACAGAGCCAGGGCCTCAACGACAGAACCCTATTGGGGTTTTTATTTTTGCTCTTCTCTCTTTTTTTTTCCTAGGGGAGAGATAACTAGCGCTCGAGATCTGCCTCCATGGAGCCTTCTCCTCTCCTTCGCTTCCCTCGCTCTGCTATGGGAAGAGCGCACTCACATCAGTCTAAAAGTTTACACCCTGATTTCTTCCACAAACAACTCCCCCCCCCCCCTCTTACCCTGTAAAGGGCCACCTCAGTGAACTGGAGGGCAGCCAGTCCTCCAGGGAGCACCACGCTGACAAAGAAAGACAACAACAACAAACAACAACAACAAAAAACTCCAATACAATCAGTCCTACAGGCGAAGAGGTTTTTTAAAGTGCATGGCGAACGGACGGCGGTTGCGTTATCTCATCTGTGCATCCTATTATTTCATCAGCTCGATAGGACACTCTGTTGGAAGGAACCGTCTAGATATTTTGGTGCGCCCCCCCCCCCCCCCCCGAGGAAAGCCATTGAAACCGCCTTTGACATTCCTAAATCCAGACTTTTATTCCGGAGAACAAATCCGTTGAGTTACTTGTGGCACGTTTACCTGGTCTGATTGGTACTATTCACCCCCCCCCCCCACCACCACCGGTAGATGAGCCCTTTGACTCCTGAGCTACTCCAGAAAGGTGGGGGAGGGGGGGGGGGGGTCACATGGAGGCTGCACTTGTCTTTGTAGATGCCCTTCAGGGATTTGAAACCTTTGTACATAACACTGAGATCCTGCAAATGGGAAAAGCGAGCGTAGACAAAGGTTCAACATACAAGCATCATTCCAAAAAAAAGAAAAAGAGGAAAAAAAACAAAAACAGGTTGTTGTTGTTGGCGTATGTTCCTGTGATACAGATGTGGGGGGGTGGGATGTTCAGACTGAACTGTGCCACCCGGTGGCCGAGTGAGAGTACTGCACACACTGCTGCCAACGCTCCACGTTCCACTACTTCTCTCCACTTAATCCGTTTCTCTCTCTCTCACACACACACACACACACACACACACACACACACACACACACACACACTCTCTGACACACAAAAACGTGCATCATCACAATTAGTCCAGTTGCCTATTTTTCGCAATAAATGAAAAAAGATAACTATAAGTAAATGGTGAGATATTTTTTAAAACTATTTAATTCATTAAAAAAAAAGAGGAAAATAAAAAAAAGAAAACAACTTTTCTCTGGTTGTTGTGACCGTGGCAGAATCTCGTCTTATACTGAGGTGATTGTGTTTGACTTTTAGAGATGTTTTTATTTCTTTTGTTGTCATTATTAAAAGGTTTTTTTTTTACACAGTTGACACCTCTCCCCTCCCTCCTTACTTGAACAGTGCTGCTCTGTCTGGGGCTCTTGATGGCGATAAAAAAAAATATATATATATCTACAGTTTTGCAATAAAGGGTACGTGATGAGTTTTTTTTTGCACCCGAGCCTCCTGATCTCACTCTTTCAGCCATGCTGACTGTTCTTCCTGATGACATTGACAGAATCGCGTATCTTGTCTGTGTTTTTCATTGACAGGTTTAATAAAATTGTAAATAAATGGATCTCGTTGTGAATTTTCTACTTTGAATCTGCAGCATTCAACCTCGCTAAAAAGGCGATGCATTTAACCACCGGTCACTGAAGGCATCAAAGGAAACAAATAATTGACACAGACTCTCTTTAAAAAGAAATAAGTAGTGTGTTTCCACTATTTTAATGGAAGGTTGAAGCAAACAGGTCAGTTGTGAGTACAAGTAGCCAAAAACTTCACATGGTCACAATGTTACAGCGCAGAAATATACAGCTTATTAGACTTTAAGACCCACTACAACACGAGAGGGGGGGGGGGGGATAAAAGACTAAAATTTAATTTTAAAGTAAAACAAATGCGTCGGAGCATCAACTGGGGATTTTCAGTTTTTTCTTTCATCTTCTCACAATTCCCTAAATGCCACCTTGTGTGTGTGATCATTTGTCCATTAGCACCCACTTGAACAAGCGACGCCTCACGTGCAGCGTGCACGTATCCTCGCTCCTTAAGTTACAAACGCCTGGAAGACCTTAATGAGGTTAAAATGTTAATCCCTAAAACACAAACACTCAACGAAGGAAGCAGTGAATCACTGCTAAACGACAGCGGAGGCGGATCCACGGCATCTCGTACCCGTGACGACGATCCATCATCCCGGCAGTGAAAGGAGAGAATTCACTATGTAAGCACGATACAATCAGTACCCGTGTACCTACAGGAGCCAGGCTGGGTTTTTTTTTTTTCAAATGGCATGTAGCCGCCTCCTCATCCACAGAATCCCACGTACGCGAGTATCTTCTACGACTGATGACTGTTTTGACAGCGACGGCTCGAGCCATGTTGGAAAATGCAGTAGTAGTATTATTAATGTTTTCATCAGTTTAAGTGGCAAAAATCCATCACATTATTTAAGATGCTGTGCTACTTTCCAGCGGTGTTGTGCAGATTTGATTTGCGTGTGGATGAGGAGGCGGGTCCATGCCGCTGCATGAACCTGCGACCTGCCCACCTTTCCATCTCGGCGTCACTCGAGCCAGGTGTGTCTCTGCGTGTTTTATGCGTGTGTGTGTGTGTGTGTCAAAGCAGTGAAGCGCTCTTCTTTAGCAACAGGGGTTTGACCAAATCCAGGATGTCCAAGTTGGGATCCAGCGACCTGCCGAGACCCTCCAGCACCATGATGGCGAACACGATGGAGGCGAAATTACTCTCCAGCTTCACCTGGAAAAAAAAAAAAAAAAACCCGTATTCACTAATGACAAGGATTGTTCAGTTAAATAACATTCTGAAATACATCCATGAATTCCCATGAGGTTGTTGTTCACCTTTCAGGTCTGCTGAGGCTACTCAGTTAGTCTTTTTTTTTTTTTTGTGATTAAAAACCACATTTCTTTTAGCTGCAACCCAAAAGCACTGCAGGAAAAACTTGAATCGGACGTGTTAACCTGCAACCCCCAATTTACCTTGTGTTTGATGAGTAGACCAAAAACTCTGGAGAGCAATTCACCCACTTGGAACTATAAATGCAAAAGAGAAAACAGAGTTCAACAAAGCTTCAAGTGATCAGTTATGTGTCACCAACAATCCTGACCAACCCACAGTATTAACTACGCATACTATAGCTACGACCATTAATGTGGAACAAATGAGTTTAATTTGCAGAACGATCGCAAAATAACGTAATAAGAGACTGAAACCAAGTGGGGCCTGAACCTTTCCCAGTGAGAGGGTGTTGCTGAGGGCGTCGTCCACCAGCTGGGCCATCTCCTCCTTGAACCGCGGCACGTCGCGGCATTCGTTGGCCCGCGCGTGATTCAGCAGCAACTCCGCCACTCGCTCGCCCTGACCAAAGGAAGCTTTTCTTTAAATCAGATTGAAATTTCAAAACATGTCCAACAACATGTTCTGCTAAATTTCTAAAGTGACGTAATATCTCGAGGTTTTCCCCACAAACGTGTCCCTTGAGTTACAAATTGCGGAAAAAAGGAAGAAAAAAAACTGTCTCATCAATCAAAGCCCCCCCCCCCCCCCCCCCGTAGTCCCGATCACCCACCTGCTGCAGCACCACCGCTGTGAAGACCGCCTTGAGGTTGGCGAGGTCGTGGCTGCTCAGCTGGGTTACGATGCCGGCGTCCAACAGCACCAACTGGAGGGGACGCCGGTCGGGCCTGAAGCTGACCACCACCGTGTCCCACAGGTCGGTGAGGGTGGTCTTTCCACGGGCGTCCCCCGGTACACCGGCGTCCTCGGTGGAACAGTGGACCAGAATGTTCCCCGGGTGGAGGTCTCCATGGACAAAGTTGTCTATGAAAACCTGGAGAGCAGACATGCAGAAAAATGTCATCTTGTATAACCCATTATGAGAAGGGAAAAAAAGGGTAATAGCAACATCTCACCATCTTCAGCATGGTCTCTATTCCCATTCGGGCTATTTTCTGCTTCACCTCCGGGGGGATGTCGGAGCTCAGGTAGTTGGACACGGGGACACTCTCCTGCAGGAAAAAGGTTACATACAAACTGAATATGACTGTACTTTTCGAGCTCAATCTATCACTATCAAGAAAAATAACTTCTCTTCTCACCTCAAAAGTTTCCACTAAAACAGACCTGGTGACAAAAGGTCGTAAAGTGGTTGGGAACTTCACGTAGTCCACGTTGCGGAAGTTTTCCTGGAAACGCTCGATGTTCTCGGCCTCAAAACGGAGATCAATCTGAAATAAAAGTCCAATTCTGCTCTATTAGGTCATTTCTTTTCATGTTTATTTACTTTTCCTACACTCTGGCCTCTCTACGTGCCTTTTTTTGATGACAAAATCATAAAGTAGATCCCATCCCACATGCTGGAGGGGTCTGAATATTCCCACCTGTTTGATCATGAGCTTCTCAAACTCGTCCACCACCTCACACAGACTGAGCCACTTGAGTCCGGGCAGGCATTGCAGGAGCCAGCTACCGGCTTTCATCAGCATTATGTCGATTTCCACCTGCCTCCTGATGCCTGGATGGACCACCTGCAGGACCCCGGGGGGGGGGGGGGACAATTCGTGAACGAGCTCCACGAGCGCACGATTCAGTACGTCAACCAGCCGCTGTTTAGTGACACCCACCTTGATAGCCACAGGTATCAGATGCTCCTTCTCCACACTGCACATCCCTTCGGAGTGACTCTTCTCCCCAAAGTCCTCCTCGTCCTTGCTGCCCCTCCAGAGCTGCCACAGGGAACGGGCCACTCCTCCCAGACCTGGGATCTCCCAGGCCTCCAGCAGGTCTTCTCTCTCCATCTCCTCCACCAGCGACTGGAAGGCCGGGTCCTCCACCTGGTCCGCCTTCGCCCAGCCCCTGTACACCTGCGCCACGCACCCCGAACCCACTGGCTCTTTGCTTTCGAACAGCAGAACCCTCCTCCAGCCGTCGCCGAAGGCCCTCCGCAGACACTGCTTGGTGTGGGCCCAGGAGTGCGGGCGCACCTTCACGTGGAGCGTCGAGAAGCGCTCGCAGAACCCCCGGGAGAAGATGTCCCGCCTGGTGCTGGCCCACTGTCCCAGCTTGATGAAAGTGGGGCCGGAGGTCTCGGTCACCCACAGGAGAGCGTCCAGCCAGACGGACGCCCAGCGGGCGGACACCAGGGCGAGGGGGGACAAGAGGAGCAGGGGGGCAAACTTGAGGAGCAGCACCAGCGCGCGCAGGCCGAGGCGAAGGAGGAACACCACCTTGTGCACTTGGACTTTGGCCACAGACTTTCTATCCGCGGTTCTGCGGGGGAGGGTCGCTTCCTGGCACGTGGCCGCCCGGGACGATGCGTTGGCCGCGGCCCAACACAGCAACGCGACCTTGGGTATCTGGGTCAGACTCCGCCCCCTTTTAACGAAGCACGTGCCGAGCCCGGCTCTGGTGAAGGAGCCCGATCTCTGGATGGCGCACCTCACGCTCAGGAGGACCGCTCTCGCTCCGAAGGTCATCATCGTGTAGAATAGCTGCCAGGCTCAGTCCAGGAGGAGGAGGAGGAGGAAGAGGGGGGGGGGGGACTCTGTCCAGAGCATCCAGAAGTCACCTGCGGTCCACACATCAACGTTTGACGTGTTCCTGGAGGGGAGTCCGCGGAGGAGGAGAGGATGAATGCTACGTTAAACTAGACGTACACGCGTATCTAGCGGTTATTTAAGTTACCTCACGAAAAGCACTCCCCAGCAAACGCGAGGGACCCGGGCTGCTTATTTTCCAACCCGTCATGTTACGGTTAAAATGCCGCTAACTGCACCGGCCAAACAGCGTCCATGCAAACGAATTCACCAGGGCGGTCGCTTCACTTCCGGGTGTGACGCGCTGCGCGAGAGATCACGTGATAAGGCGCGCAGGCACACAGAAATCAAACTCCTCGCGGCGGAGCAGCGTTTTTTTGTTTTTGTTTTTGAGGCCTTGCTGTGTGTGTGTGTGTGTGTGTGTGTGTGTGTGTGTGTGAATATGGCAGCACGTTTTTTGGGAGAGTAGGCCGAATGACTCGGGTATTCACGGTGTGTTAAACGGGCAAGTTACAATGTTCATTTTTCTTCGAATAACCGCATGAATGCCACGTGTCCTACAGATGGAGACAAATCACTAATCCGTTGGTATCATTTCTCCTCCCTGATAAAGCGGTGGAATGAAGGGGTAAAACGAGGATGCACTATGCTTGAGACATTTGTTTGCTTTTAGAATTCATTTGAAACCATATGTTTTAAGCACAGGTGGAACAGCTACAACAACATGTTCTGTTCCACTTGTGCATTTCCTTTCTTTAATTTTTTTTTTATCATTATTGGACTTTAAAAGAATATTTTCTTAATCGATTAATGGTGGAAGAGATGAATGCAAGAACAAGAAAGAAAGGAAGGAACATGATTTCTGCACTTAATGGAAGTGGCATTAAAAAGTACTTCCTGATAGGATCTGCTGTCCTTTTACCAAGCCAAGTTCCTGCCAGATTACTTAGGGGCTGCGTTATTATTGCTTCTGGGTCACGAACGGAAGGAGACGGGGAACAAAACACACCCTGGGTTGGATTTCATTGTCATTTCCTTTTTGCTTAAACCAGAAGTCTTGCAATCAGCCCACTGTGCGAGGACTCGAGGACTGACAACGTTCCCAGTCATCTGGGCTCGGCGCGCTCCCGGGATCCCATCTGTAGGCCTGTTAGAGGACTCGGCAACACAATAAGGTAGGATGAACGCCAAACAGATGTTACCAGCCCCCACCTCACAGCCCCCCCCCCACACACACACACACACACATACACATTCACAGCCATTGATGGACAAGCGAGGCCTTTTTTAGATCTCGCTTGCATTTCAAAGGCGAGGTCGGCGTTTGGGTTCAGAGGTCAGCAGGATCGTTGCTGCGCAGAGGTGATGCTGTGGGAGACTTATGAAGGGCTAATGCCTCTGTCAATCATTTGGATAAAGATCCTTATCTGTATCCGAAGAGTTACATTTGCGTTTTACAGTTTATATGCATGTGTATGTATATAAGATTGATGCTGCCCTCCACTTCAGTTCGTTTAGATGTATTATTCCACCTTGTTTAGACAGTTATAATTACTAGTTACTAGATTTGGATTTTATTGAGTAGAAATATGATCCTCTTATAAAAGATGATGCATTGTAAGATATCCAACTACCAAACCGGATAGGGAACAGCACAAAAGCTGCATTGTGACATTTAATTGATTTAGTGACCAACTGTCGCAAATCCAGAGAGTAAGTTAATACAAGATAACATAATAATTGTTTAAAGTGAGGCTACAGGGGATGTTTAGATTTTTGCTAGAAAACGATTATCGAAATATTTGTTGATTCATTTTCTTTTCATCAACTCTTGGATTGGTGAAGACTAATGACTCCATTTCTAATCTCCATAAAGTAATGTCTTTTTCTCTCCAACTTCACTGAATCCCACAATATTATAGATGTAACTTTAAGACTGAAACCATTAACCACATTATCAATAGAATACTGTCCTAGAACACACCTTTGTAATAATGGGGTTTGCCAGGTTAACCATTCATCCCACTGGTCATCTGTATGCGTGTCCAGCCTCTACTTTGTGCCCTCTAACTCCCTCTTTTTTTCCCCTCCACTTGTTCCACAGGAGCAGCCCTGAGCCCGATGGTAAGCTGGACCCCCCCCCCCCCCACACACACACCCCTCCCCAGTTTGTATTCTGTCACTGAGCTGAGGTCAGCGCTAATCAACCCAAACACTGCAGAGTGTGACACAACAGTCAGTCCCTGCGCACACACGCTTCTCCTGCACTCAGGCCCCTTGTTGTCGTTGTCCTTGCTGTTGACTGTCACATGTAAACAGATGTGTTGTCCCCTCGTGGGGAGAGAGGGGGAAGTGGCCCTTGGTTTCGCTTAATCTGCTGAGACTGTTATTCATGCATTGCGTCGTGTCCAGCTTTGCCTCTTTTCCTCCGTTTCTCTTTAGGCAGGACAGTCTGCAGCCTGTTTCCCCGGCAACCAGGGCTCCAATCGGCCGGCCAGCTGCAGATTAGTTCAGCGGTGGGGGGTTTGGGTGGGTGGGAGGGAGGGGATGTTTGGAAGAGGGGGGGGGGGGGGTGATGGAAAAAGGAGAGGGAGGAGAAAGAGAGAGAGAGAGAAGCAAGAAGAAGAAGGAGGAGGGAGGAAGGAAGAGCGAGAGAGAGAGAGAGAGAGAGAGTTATTAGGGGGTGGGAAAAGTTTGAGAAGGGCAGGGAGAAAGAGAGGGGCTGGCGTCATTGAGAGAGAGAGGACTCTGAGTGAGTGAGTGAGTGAATGAGTGAGGGAGTGCGGCGTTCAGAGCCGCGAGCATTTGGAGGCTGAACCAGAGGAGGCATCGCGCTGACTTTGTGCCCCTTTCAAACTGCTCGGATCTGCACTCCGTGTCCTCTCTGTGTGTGTGTGTGTGTGTGTGTGCGTGGTACAGGCAGGGGCTATGCAAAGCGAGAGGGGTCGGTGGCTGGGGTAGGGAAGAGGAAGGCGGGGGGGGCGGGGGTTGGGGTGGCAAACTACTTGGAAGGAAAGGAACCATGCAAGTGGATGCTGTCTTCGGCTGGGTCAGGTTACGCAAAATGAGGAATTACTCCAAGAGCACTTCACCAGGGCTCACCCACACCAGAAAGGTAACGTGAAGAGTTCACCAGCCCCCTTGTGTGATCAGGAGAGTCGGAGCAAACTCCCGGTGACTGACTTTGTGCGCATTGTCTTCTTAGTGTCTTGTTGCACGAGGATTCGTCTTCATGCATGTGCATCGCTCCTATTTTCTGCAGTCTTAATGTGCATGCGTGCGCGTGACCTTGAACGGATCAGGGTGCTTGGTGTGTGTGTGTGTGTGTGTGTGTGTGTGGGGGGGGGGGGGGGCGAAGGTTAGGATGTGTTTATTTGAGCCATATTTCATTACGGACTGCTCGGCCTCCAGTCAAAGTGTCCCTCAAGTAGCCGTGTCTCAAACTGTCGGCACTGTAGTCCACTACTGTTGCCCACTAGAGACTCCTCCGCCCCGCTCAAGCATCTGAGCACACACACACACACACACTTAGACGGCGGCGCTCATCTGCATATTAAACGACAAAGATAGTTTTTTTTCGGAGGACAGTCCCTCCGACCCAACACGTTTCCGAAAAGGGGGAGGGAGGGAGAGCGGAGGGGAGGATAAGTGAGATGTGCATTCTTCACTGTGAACAAAGGCACCTCTTCATGCAGAGTCCCAACGGCTGTATTGTTGCGAGGAGGCAGGCGAGCAAGGGCTGAAGGAGTCCCCATGGGAGGAGGCGCAGCAGTTCAGGTGGCTCCGATAAGTCTGCTTTCAGGGATAACAAGTTGTCCGTGGGTGTCGTGATCAGCTGTGAAGGGGAACTGGGTTTAGACGTCATTCTCGCGACTCTGGCGTTTTTTTTCATCAGGCAACTAGGAAGCAACTAGGAAATGTAAAAAAAAAATTGGTCTCAATCGTTTGATGGATGTCTGAGACGTGTGCTCGAGTTTCAACGGAGGACCAGTTAATTAATGCAAGTTTTAACTTTCTCATTGTGGCCTTGGACAAATTGGTTTCAACAGATGAATGAATGAAACAGATCTCAATATTGACCCCCAACGTTTGATTGCCGAGTGATTAAAGGAAACTGGTTCGGTTGATATTCTGACTGGTAATTGTGCCATGTGGAGTTTCCATTGTAAACAAACACACAAATTAGTTCATCATTCCACCCAGATTTCCCCCTTAAAGCGTCTTTGCACCTCCTATACTTGTCGTGATGTTGCTTCACCGCCCCCAACTGACAATATGTGGAACTGCAGGAGGCTTGATTTTATTTTCGTAACCTCTCCTTCAGTTGACATGGCTGTTTATGTGTGAAACATCACTCATTTTCATCAAAGTATCCCCCTTCAGTGCCGCCGGACACCTTTTTTTCTCAACGAATAATCTGTGTTGCGGCCTCATAGCTTCAGTGGAGGTCAAGAACGCGATGCAACAGGAATGCGTGTCCTAGGAGCGATGACCCATAAAGAGATGGTTATCCACACCAGCCAACATAATCCATCTCAGCAGCTTCCTCCTGGCCCCCGTGTGAGTGCGGCCCGCCTGGGCAATGATTAAACCCAAGAACAAGATCCACGGGACGTGAAGCGGTGGAGATGTTAGATCTTCCACTCTTCACTGTAACAGCAGATGAAGTCCTCCTTTGAGTCGACACAGCTCTCCCCGCGCTGCCGGCTGGGTTCATTGTGATTCTTTTTTTTCTTCTTTTTTTTCTCGTGTTGGCACAGCTTCAGCGGGTCAGAATCACACACAGACATTCCCGCTGCTCTCCCGCGTCCGTCCGTCCGTCCTGCCGCTGTTTTTACTTAAACTGGCTCACGTTGCGAGTTTATTGAATTGGGGCTGGCCCGGGAAGACAAGGTTTATGGAGTCGTAGATAAAGACGCAGGGACGGTCTGGCTGCTCGTCGGCAGGGCAACGAGTGGGCTGCAATCTTGCAAAGGGGCCCTGGTTTCTGGTGTGTGTTGCACCAATGCTACTAAACACACACACACACACACACACAGTGTTCTGTCAGATGGGGTCAGTTGTTTACTTTTAGAGTTGAGGGCAGAGGCTAACCGTCTACATGACCGCTGTGCAAGACAATGTGCACTGTGGTGGAAAAAGGGGGGGGGGGCGGGCGGGGGGGGGGGGGGGACGTCTGTGACCTCGTATTCTTCGCTCACAATACACATCAAAGATACGCTCACAGCGCCTAAATCTTCCTCCTCGACTGATTCACTTCGCTGGCAGGCGCACACTCATTCGTTTTCAGGGCTTTTTCCTCTATTTACATAATTTACTCTGTTTCTTTTGTTCCCCTTTTTCCTTCTTTCACACCGATTTCTGGAAACGTCTTTTCACCCTTTGTGACTCCATGATTCCTGGCACATTCACACCGTCCATCAACACGTGCAACACATGGGGCCTTAAATCTATGGAGTTGGAGGTTAGCGGGATCTTAGAAATATTACTATGCATGCTTTGTCCAAGAAGCCGAACACCAGATGTGCAGCGCTGTGACGAAGGCTGTCATCTCTCACAACTGAATCAACTTGTTATTTCTCTCTCTTGGAAGCCCGCCGCAGCGGAGAAATCGGATCACGATGATATGTTATGAGTCACTAGAGTGCAAATTCATCCAGGAAAACACGGTTTAGCTTCACGTTGACGCTGTTGCATCGACGTACGAGAGTTAACTTATTAGATGCACGTTGCACGAGCAGAACTCGGGACACGTATTCAAGTAGCTCTCATGCGAAAGGAGCCAACCTTCTCCAGTTGGTTAACTTCTCCTCCTGGGTTTGTGTCATTGTGTGTGTGTGTGTGTGTGTGTTTGTGCGGGACATCTGTCTCCTCCCATTCTTTTCTGCTCAGGAAAGTGACAGGAGGCCTTCAGGAGGTTACAGCCTGTACACCCCTCCTCTCACAGGAACTGGCTTTTGACAGGCACTCTGCGGGGGCGGCCTGCGACTCAAAGACCCCCATCGGGGCCAATCTCCTCTCGTCCCCAAGCTGCTGTTGTCGCCACGGTGACGCGCTCAGAAAGAATCTATCCCGTGGTGATTTGTGAAATAATTCCTCTTTTTTTCAAAAAGGGGGCTCGGTGGGGGGGGGGGGGTGTTGTCTGTGATGTTGGTAGATGGCCATGGGTTTAGTCATGATCAACCCCCCCCCCCCCTCCCTCCCTCACACAAATGGATGGATAATGCATCCCAGCTAAGCCAGCAGTACCATTATTAGACCCGTAGCATCGCGCCAGATGCTGAAGGCACAAAAGGACAGAAGGTGGATCGCCGAGCTCAGTCCGCAGGGTTCGGCGAGGACGGAGGCAGCCGCGGTCCGGCGTCGCCGCGTTTAGATGTCCCCTCCCGCCCAGCAAAACAAGGACTTAAGGAGACCATCTTGAAGCCGAGTGTTTTCAAGCCTGGTTTTGGCTCTTGCCCGCTGGCAGCGGGTGGCATAAACCCCAGACCACACACACACACACACGCGCTGGAAAACGGGCAGAACGCAGACGTGAACGTGCACGGACGCCTTGCACGTGGCGAAAGGCCGCCGCGCGGAGAGGAATGCGTCCATCTGGGTTCAAAGTGTAACTCCAATGTGGCTGCGCAGCTTAAATCTTCGGGCTCCGGTTGCAACGAGCATTCCGCGGCGAAATGGGGGGGGGGAAGGTCACCGCTTCGTGAGCTTGGCCACGTGCGCGATATTCAAGATGGGGGGGAAGAAAAAAAAAAAAACGTCAAGAGCCACGACCTTGAAATCCTCCTCCTCCTCCTTGTGCTCTCATATTCTTCTCTCTCCTCTCCTCTTCTCTCCTACAGTACCGGCTGCGAATGTGAAAAATGTTGTTTACCTGTCAATTTAGGGATCCACTCCATGAGGAGTAATTAAAACAACGTCTGCAGGTCCATCCAAGTGTAACGACTTAATGAGTAGATGCGGCAGACACAGAGGAGCTTTGATCATATCGAGACTCGCTCCTGTTAAGCTCTGGCTTTGGGAAAGTGGCGGTTTTCTCTTTGCGTGTCTCCAGTGTAATGATGGTGCCGGTAATCTCATCGCTCTTTTGCAGCCATGGAGTGGCGCATTGTATTGGCTCCGCCTGGTTTCAGCCCAAATTCTTTGTAGAGCTCTAATTGGGATCGAGAAAGGCTTCGTTACAATTTTTTTTCTTTTTCTCCTCGTAATATAACTCTGCGTTTTGCTCTCATTCACCATTGAACACAGTTGAATTACAAAGGTAACGGACGTCCTTTTAGTTCGGTTCCACTCGCTCCTGCACTGCTGACCCTCTCCCTTGTCTAACGGAGGTCTTGGCTCAGGCTCACAGTTGTCCGTTCCGGGGGGGGGGGGGGGGGCGTGTGGAGGTCAGAAAGCGGTTCCCTTTGCTCGGGGGGGGGCAGGCAAATTCTAAAAATCTGTTCTCTGTGCAGGCATGCACCGGAGCAGGAGAGCAGGGATGGGGCGGGGCGGGGGAAGCTCTGGTGGGAATTCTCAAGCGAATCCCGTAAAAATCTAAAAGGAGGGGGTTAGGAGGGGGGCGGGGTGACAGGATGGAGAAGGAGAAGAGAGGATTTGGGCTTTGGAGCTCTTGGAGGAGACGTGTGATCCGGGGCCCAGAGAGTAATGCCAGCGTGCTGAAGAATCCCGGGGTTATTGTTGATCGGGATCTGTGGGAAGCTGAGAGGAACGGTGTCGGCACAGTGTGATGTCAGATGCTGTAAAGGCCCCCCCCCCCCCCGCGTGTCAAAATCCAGACATTGCTGTTAACACGCAATCCTGTATCCTGTGTTTAAATATATACACGCTGGGTGTGTGCGTGCATCACCTGTGGCTGTTTACCAATCACCTCGTCCGTTGGGACTCATCACGTTCTGCCAGACGGACCCTGTGCCAGGAAGAGGACCTCCTCTGGGCCTCCTCTGCTTGGCGAGGCTTCCTGTCAACGGCCTCAACTGCAGGTGCACCTCAGTGTCCCACTGCCAGGTCTGTGCACTAATCTGTCCCTGGAAGGAAAGGGAGCCGAATGCATAAGAGACGGCAGACTTTTCAGAGTTCAAATAGCTTCTCTGCCCATATTTGACTTTAAACCACTCTCTGGGCGCCTCAAGATAAATGCTAACCGCATGCTGTCACGCTCACCACGCCGATTTGAGCATTAACAGGCGTATTTATGTCTGCCGTCCTAATTTACCGGCAAGTATGCTAACAATTAGCACTAAAGTGACAACGTGTCAATGCAAATTTTCATGGCAATCCATCCAACGGTTGGCACATAAAGTGCAACTCCGGGACAACCGCAGTCATTAGGGTACATCATCTGGGAACCATAAGCATCTGTACAAACGCTGGTGGTTTGACCTGCTAGCGGCACTCAGGGAAAAGTCAGAGGATCCCCCCCCCGAAGACCAGAACAGTGAATATATTATCACCTGAGGTTAGACGTCTGGAGACATTTTCATGGCTATCCATCCAATAGCTATCGAGGTATATGAGCGCACTGAAGCCTTTAACGGCGGCTCGGCTCCTCGTGTTTTTTTTAAAAATTTTCCCGAGCCGTCTAAGAGCAGCCCTCGGGACGTGTTGGCATGGGCCAGCGGGGGTAATTGGGAGCAGACTGCGGATGAGTCAGGAGCTCTGCTGATGGGAGCTCTCTCTGTCAGCGGGAAGGAGGGGGGGGCTGGACACGCCTTGTGGGAGGGAGTCGAAAGGGACAGATGCTCCGACCCTGCGAGGAGACGTAACACGACACCCCCTCCCAGATGGGGGGGATAGATAGAGAGAGATTTGTTTGCTCTGCCTCTAAGATGGAGCCGTCCTCCTCCGCTTTTCTCTTCTCTTTGTGATGATCTTGTCTCTCTGGTAGAGATGCTGCTCATATTTGTTCCAGGTCAGTCTATAGCTTTAAAATACTCCTCTGCTCTTAAAAGGCCTCTGCAAATCTTTTCAAACGATCAACTTGGTTGTCACCTTTTGTCCGGGGTCAGAGGTTCGGCCTCCTTGTGTTTCTAGAAGGGCTTATCACTTCCAAGACTTTAGTGCGCTATTAGCCCGCGAGCCGCACCATTTGCGCTCAGTGGAATGTGGAATGGGAGCCACAAACTCCAAAGGGAAAGGGAGACCTTCCCCATTAAAGCCCTGCGGTTAAATGGGATGATCGTTTGTAAACTCTTGACAGGCGGAGAGAGTGAGAAGGACTTTTAGGAGGATTTTTGCTGAGTTGGTCTGGAGTTTTCCTTCCGTTTGCTGCCATTTTGACCTCGTGGTAGTAGGAGCTGTCTCATTTATCAACGGCAAACTAAAGTTCTTGCTGTACGCGGTCAATTCTGAAGCCCCCCCCCCAAAAAAAATGTACTCCCAGTGCAAAAAGCCCCAGGACACAAGAGCTCCGTCTCACTTCCGCTTCCTGCAAATCCCATCAAGAACAAGTAAGCGTTCATTTGAATAATTACAGCCACCGTGGCTTCCTCTGCGGCCCCGATTATGATTCGGGCTACGCTTTCTGAGGTAATATTTAGTCCCATGCTTCCGCCTCCCAGTGGGATCGTCTCTAGACACCCGAACCGTCTCCGTAATACACGGCAACCGCAACAAGAAATGCTATATGTGTGTGTGCTGTTGGATAAAGAAAACAAAAACAATGGACCCTGTTGTGTCGTATTTAGAGTGGACTGGTAAGCAAAAATACATGCAGGGAGAAATTGATTGTTTGCGGTTCCCCCCCCAACCCCCCATTGGTTCCTGTCTGGTTCTGTGGCCTGACCCAGTTCCAACGCTGTCTCACTTCCATCCTCTCCTAACAATTTCTGGCCGTCCACGACACACGTGGGTCATCGAATCGGCCCGTCCGGCTCATGTCCAAAGCAACAGGGGCCCAGAACAGGACACAAAGACAGAGTCGGGGGGGCTGGGGGGGGGGGGAGGAGTGAGAGGGAGACTGAAGAGCCCAGATAAAATTCCATTGTTTGTTTGCCCCGACCCTGTCCTTCTATCCTCTTCTCCATACATCCCTTCCTTCACCATCAACCCCTTCCTGTTCTCCAGAGTCAAGGTCCCCCCCCCCCCCTTCCCCCCCCCCCCCCTTCCCCCCCCAATTGAGTCCAACCAAGCCCTTCAGTTTGAGATTGGGCCGCTTGGCAGCGCATTTCAGCACGAAGGTGAAAGGGAGGCTATAAGGATTTTTTTTTAAAACAGTCCTCCTCCATCATACTTTTGTACCCGCAACTCAAAAGACTCAGTGGGAATGAAAGAGAGAAGTGAAAAGAGGGGGAAGGAAAAAAAAAAAAAAAAACGGCCAAGTTTGCCATTTGCAGTTTTCCAGAAAGAGCCGTCCGAGTGTGCGTTAAATTGATCGCAGGCAATGCTTTCTATAGGGACAAGGTCCTCCACTCAATGTGGGTGCAGGAAGGAAAAAGTAGAATGCATTTTTTTTGCTGCCGTTTTTCACTTTTACGTCCCGATGAGCGTGAAATCCAGCGGTGGGCTGCAAGCGACTGTGCCCTTTTTTTTTTAGGTATGTCTCAAAATGACAGCGAGAAAAAAAGAGTGCAGCTTTTTAGGGAAGAACAAGCGCGGGGCGGTGATGTCACGGCGTGAGCTGTTTTTTTTTTTCTGCAGGGCTGCACGGAGGGATGGAGGGGAGGATGAAACGGTGATGAGAAGCAGCTGTTGGGAAGAGGCAGGGCCTCCAGAGCACCACTGCAGCTCGCTGACAACCAGTGAAGGGTCCGATAAAGCTAGCTGCCAAACACTGACGGCACCACCTGCTCACGGCAAGGGGAGAAAATCACTTTAAGAGTATGCAAGAGATCTTTTTTTTTTTTTTAATAGTTTAGCACTGATGATGAGATTAGATGAGAGAGGGGTCCCGAGCCAACTTTTAACAGACGCAGCCTGAGGGAACACATTGTGGAAATTGTATGTTTGCGTGGGTCATTGAATGAGTCGAGGCCTCCTTTTCTATGAATCCGACATTGTGTCAGTTCAGTTCAACACAAACCAGTCGGACCAGTCGAGTGTCACCTTATGAAAGGCCTGCGATGTGTGTGTGCTGCTCAGTGATCTTGAGTGCTGGCTAACAAAGCTGTTAAATTACAAAGATACAAAGCTGACGTAGAACGGCCCCCTGTGGGGCAGAGCATCAGCCCTTTTGGATGCGCCGCACCTCCAACGATACCCCCCCCCCCCCCCACCCCATGTCAAACATTGCAATGTTGCCCCCATTTGTGGTCAAAATTCCAAGTTGTTAGTGTACTCATGCTTACGCACATAACCCCCCTCGTTGATTACTTTCCTCCCACTTAACCCAACCGCGTGCTTTAGATTAGGCGGAGCTTGTTTCTGACAGAATGTATTTGCTACGTCAGCAACACCACCATTCAGCCGTTGGGCCTAAACAACGAAACAGCACGTGTGTGTGTGTGTGTTTGCAATGATCCGATACCCCAGCGGTCCATCCAGGGACGGCGGTCTCCCACACGGTTTGTTATGCAACTGATGCTTGCCTCTGACGCCCTGCGTCATGACCCCGACCGCTGCTATCTCTCTCTGGCAAAGGCTTCAAGGCTTCAAGCCAATGGAGATTGGGTGCCGCTCACTGACTCTTTTAATATTGTCCAGATGCCATCTCTTACCACCCCTCCCTTCTGCCACGGCCTGTCACACCGTCGCGCGCGAGCGCGCGCGGCGGGGGGGGGGGGGTGGGGGGGGGGGGGGGGGGGGATGCGGGATGCGTTTGCGCGGATGTTTTTATTGGCCTCAGCAGATGGCCTCGGCATTGTTATGGTGGTCATCTTTGCTCTGAGGGGCTTAGCGTTGAACAACAGAAGCCGACAGCAGAAGACAAAAAGCCCCGAAAAGAAGCAGTTTCCTCAGTAACCGATGGCGCCGATGGTGAAGATACCGAAATGAGCTTCTAAGGCACTCGAGTGTCCCCTGAACAGCACTTTGTATTTATGCCCCCCCCCCCCCCCCCAAAGCCCCACGCTGTTTTTCTAAGGGCAACTGTATGCTGCTATTATTCTTTGCAATATCCACTTACCTCTTTAGTTTGAACGACCGCCGGTCTGCCCCCCTGCCCCCCCCCCCCCCCCCTTCTCTCTCCCATCGGGCCCTCTCCCCCTGTGATATCCAACCCACCTCCCGCCCTCCCCCAACCTAGAGAAAAAATGTAACTCGGAGGCTCTTTACATTCTTTACGGGCCCCCCCTTTGCCCACCCTCCTTTCTCATGCAGCATTTCTGTTCTTCATTTCTGGGTTGGACTTTCAGTAAAAGAATTAGGAGGAGGGGGAGGAATGGGGGGGGGGGATCGGGGGAGTTGATGTTTCCCCTCAAACCATGTGACCTCTGCTCGGCTCACAGCTGAAAATAATTTGGGCCTTCAGGCCGGTGGATGGCTGACGCAAACTCTCCTCCTCCTCTCTCTTTGGGGGGGGGGGGGGGGGGGGGGGGGTTCTAAAGGACAATGCAATGAAGGGCTGTAAGCTAAGCTGGGAGCACAGCTATGAGCAAAAGGGAAAAAAATGACTTCTCACCAGGCGAGGCCGCAACTTTAGCGTTGTGTTCTTTCATTCTTAAAGAGAAAAAAAAAGAGTAAAATCCTGAAGTAATTCCAAAACACTGAACCCAGAGGGACAATTATGTAGTTAACTCGGGAAGACTTCAGCTATTTGGCCGCAATTTTTTTTTTCTTTCTTTTTTTACGTAACCCACCAAAATTGTGGCTCCTTTTTCTAACTGCCAGTCGGAGCAACGATTTGTGGAATTCGGCTGAACGAGGGTCACATGCTGGACCCAGTCCGGGGTTAATGGAGAGAAGTGTCTGGGTTAAATAATGCAGGTTTTACCGGGTGAAGATCGGACGGGACGGGAGGCGTGGAGGGGGGGTTTGGGGGGGGCCACCTGAGTGCTGTGCCCCCGGCGGCTCTGACTCAACGTGACTTACGAATGGGTCTCGCTCCGAGTTTTTAAAATGTGAGAAATGTACTAAATAATAATCCCCCCCCCCCCCCCCCCCCCAGCTCACAGTCGCCTTGGCGCTGCTTCCCCCTAATAACGAGCAGAGGGAAAATGTGATGTGCTGGCCGACACACGCCGCATTACGAAAGCTATTTTCTGGAATTTAAGGAGAGTTTGTGGAAAGGACTTGACGTGCAAAAACAAAAAAAAAATGTACGCGCTGTCTTTTTTTTCCCTCTTGAAAATACCCCAGAAATCTCTCCTCTGAGTGATGAGTTGAAAACCAAGTTCCTTTCTCTGGTGTCCAGCTTTCAGTTATGTTTTTCCCTATTGGAGCTTAATTATATTGCAGCGTGGCATTTGATTATATATTCAGTACATTCTCCCTAATGCCACATGGGTGCTGTACCCTTACGTGTGCTTCTCTGTTGAAGTTTTACAGCCGTGTCCTCCGATTGGCTGATCGACAGACCTTTACCTTCCACGCAACGCACTCGGCCTGTTCGGTACCAGCGTTGTCGTGCTAACTGACTGTCTGTCTGTCTTTGTGTGCCCCCCCCCCGTGCAGGATGCCAGCTGCTAGCACCATGACCGGTGGGAGGGCCCTGCTGCTCTGCACAAACTCTGACAACTGTATCTACCAATCAGTCAACGGTAGGTACCCTAGAAAAGACCATGGCGTGTATACCACTAGATCTGAAGAGCCTTCTGAAATCATCCACGTGGTGCAGGACGTTACAAAAGCTATGTCACCCCCCCCCCCCCCCCCCCCCACCCGTTCCATCAGGGTCAGCAGTATAACACTAACATCTGGCCTCTAGATACTGTTGCTGCCCCTCTTGCTGCCACCTCCTATGCCTCTCTGACCACCCTTCTGTCCTCCCTTGCAGTGTTCGTTGGTGCCATTTAGATTGTAATGACGGTATAATAACAGCCAATAACAGAGGTTGTCTAGTGGAAGGTTCAGACGTCTGTTATTTTTTTTTTGGGGGGGGGGGGAGGGGGGAATGCCATGTTGCTGCAGCTACCCTCGCTCAAAAGCTAATTTCGCTTTGTTTAAAGTTGTTTGTTTTGTTCTTCTTTGTCTTTGGAGACCGCCGTTTCCTCCATCCGGTGACCCTCATCTTCGTGCCCCAATCATCCCCGTTTCCACAAACAAAATCACACTTTTTTGGATAGCCATGCTATCCATTTCCCTCTTGACCCCCCCCCCCCCCCCCCCCCACACACACACACACACCACTCCCCTGGCTCTTTGTGTTCTCCTTTACTTTGGCCTTCTATCTGACCTAGTTTTTCCCCCTCTGTTGCTTCATGCTTCATGAAAGCTGGCGTTTTGACCGAGGGAACACAAAGGAAGAAAGAAAAGGGGGGGAGGGGCCAAACTAATAAAAACCCAGAGCAATTTAAAGGATAATTATCTGGTTTCCTCATTGTTCATAGTTTTTTTTTTTCTTTCTTTTCTTCAACGGCCTTAGAGGAAACTTGATGCAGTGATTTTCCCCTGGGGACTTCCTCAGGATTGCATGACTGTGGGTTTTCAACATCCAGCAATGTCACCAGGAGTCATTCGGCTGGGCCACGCTTCCTCCCTTTGTTGGAAATTCATTCATTTGACGAAAGGTCTCCAGGCCAAGGCAAAGATTTGAGTTGGTTAGGAGCAGAAAAGAAGAGACTCCCCCCTTTTCTTTGTATACGTTTATCTTCCTTCCAGAAATAGCTGTATGTGTGTGTGTGTGTGTGTGTGTGACTGCGTGGCTTGTAAACTTTGACCCCCAGATCCCCCGAGTTCAAACAGTCACGACCAGTTATCTCCTGAGAGTGCCTCACTGCTAAAACGGAGGCACCATAGAGACGTCTAAGCTCTTTGAACAAGAATTCCTGTTTATCTCATAAAATAAAGACCTATTTGGACGTAATTGTCAGTGCTCAGGTTGCATGTTGAGAGCTACGGGATCAGCTACGCACACTGCAAGCGACATTTGCACCATACATTATTTGAGTTGACAGCGAGGCAATATGCATTTCTCCATCTGTTTATCCGGTTTGAACGAAGTGTGCATCAGTTGATGTGTTTTACATGAATATACATATTGTTTTTCTCTTGCAGGCTCCAGTGCTGTGGCCTGAAGGTCGCTCCGGAGGCTCCGTCGCCTGCAGTGCCCCGAGAGGTGTGCGGGTCGCCCGGGGACAGAGACGGGAGGGGCCCCGCTGTGTGCGCCAAGCGCCCCCTCTCCCCTCCGCTCGGCCGAAGCCGTAGCCCCGGTCGACCTGACGCCATGCTGGCTCACAGGAGAGCCGCCGGGGGCGACCCGCCGCCGCGCGCTCCCGGCGTGGAGAACGGGCTGTGCGGCAAGCTGACCGACAGGGGCCCGGCGGCGGCGGCGAAGACCGCCAGCATCCGCGAAAAGATCTCCCAGTGGGAGGGCAAAAAGGAAACGACGACGACGACGCCCCCCCCGCCGGCGGCGACTTCCGCGGCGACGTGTCCACCCCGGCGCCACGCCGAAGGAGGCCGAGGCGGCGAGGAAAAGGGACTTCAAAGCCGCCGAGGTCCAGAGGACGGAGAGCAAGCGGTTGGTCAGCTGGGACAGACAGGACCCGGGGAACGAGAGCGCCGGGAAGCCGGGGGGTCCGAGGCCCAAGTCGCCAGAGGGTCCCCGGGCTTCCAAGGCGGCGGAACAGCCCCAAGACAAGAAGAGCGTTTTGACTCATGTTAAGAAACTGGAGAGGGCAACGAAGGAGGTTCCCGCCGGACCTTCACTCGCGTTTCCAGGAAATTACTTCTGCCCTCCTTCCAAGGAGGAGCTGGAGGACACGGAGAAGAGAGCCAACGAGCCCAATTTTGGGACTCTTGATGTCGTTGGGCCGAGTGGGTCCCGGAGGAGGAGTAGGAGGAGGGGGGGGGGCGGAGGGAGATCCAGAGAACGTGTACAGTGAGCCAGGTGCTCCGTCCATAAACCCCCTACCCAAACCTCAGAGGACCTTCCAGCACCACACGCCGCCGACGAACCCGGCCTCGGGCAAGGGGAGGAGGAACCTGCCCCCTCTGCCCTCTATTCCTCCTCCACCTTTACCCACGTGCCCCCCGCCTGGCGTTTGTAGGAGACCCTGGGCCGACAAACCCCGGGACAGTGGCAACAGGTAAGAGAGTGAGGGGGTAGAATAGAGAACGTGGGCAGCGTTCAGCAGACACATCTGAAGTTTTTCACCTCAAAGCCCCCCCCCCCCCCCCCCCCAAAAAAAAAGATCGCTCTGTGTATCTGATCCCCCCCCACCCTTTCCCTGAGGGGAACATCACCCCCCATCTGCCACGAATCAAAACAACCGGTGACGACATCCTGTTTCTAAATATCCCAGAAGAATGAGCTCATGGGTTGGATCTGAGGAATGTACACACCGAGTGAACTCATTCCTCTTTCCAGAGAGCGGTGTGTGTGTGTGTGTGTGTGTGTGAGTGATGTCCAGGGGGCCAGACGCCTTCTTTCTTTTTCTTCTTTTTTTTCTTCTTTTTTTTTCTCGAGGATCTGAGCATTCACCGTACGACACGAGGCAACGCGAAGCCCCGTGAAAATGAGTGAAGCTCTCGACCTCGATCGCTTATTCCACCAGGAGCAATGGACGGTTTCTTCTGAAGTAGTTCTTGAAAGCAGATGGTTTCAGCCAAACAAGCTACATCTATTGTTCCCTTCGCCTCGGTGGTCTGAATTCTGGTCCGGAGCTTGGGCTTGGAGCGGTTACATTCCAGACCATATGTGGAGGCATGGCTCTGCTCGAGTCCCTTTGTTTGCTCAGGCTGTCTTTCTCTTAGTGTGCGTTTTTTTTTGTGCGCACGGGAACAACGACGCCGAGTCGCCAGTTTGAAGTCGGGCTTCCCTCGATGCCGTGCAACAGCTTTGCCGTTAAGCATTTAAAACGGAAACGTGTTCATTTAACTTTAATTTACTTCCCTTAACCTTGATTAATTAATGTTATGGACGATGCACAACGACTTTGTGTCATTATGAAGCACGGATTGACCCCGAAATCTAGTTTTCAGATGCATTTCCAAGGAAGGTGGATGTTATAGATAAAAACAAATAAAAAGGCCATTCCATTAAGTGTCGTTTAGCTGACGCTTTTTTCCAAAGACAATAAGTGCATTTCAACCATAAAGATACAAACTCAGAAGAACAAGTAACAAGAAAGTACAATTTCGTCAAATTATAAGTACAATTTAAGTGCCACGATGTGTTAGTGCTACGGTTTGTTAGTGTTTTTAGTCGAGGTAGAGTCTGAAGATGTGTGTCTTCAGTTTGAAGATGTAAAGGCTCTCTGCGGTCCTGATGTCATCAGGGAGCTCGTTCCACCATCTGCATTTGAACTGGAATGCAGGCAGCCACTGGTAACCAGTGAAGAGTCCTGTGTGGGAGAGTCTTTTTCCCGGGGGGGGGGAGTAGTGGATGTAATCAGTTCTACCCAATAAAGTGGTAAGCTGCTATAATTGCACAGGCAGCATGTGCATGCATTGACGGAGGCTCGTGTGCACTAGTGAGCCGCGCTTTAATCTCCCTGCAGTGATGAAAACACAGATGTGTTCATTCAGATGTGGCAACTACTAAATGGTACCAGCAGTTTTCCTGCTCGCCAAATCAAACATTCTTAAAAGTGTCAGCAGAAACGCTCAAGAATCCTTCCTTCCTTCTTTGTCTCTCTATTCGTCCTCTGTCCTTCCAGGAAGTCCTATGAATTTGAGGATCTGCTCCAGTCGTCGACAGAGAGCTGCAGGGTGGACTGGTACGCTCAGTCAAGACTCGGCCTCACGCGCACTTTATCGGAAGAGAATGTCTACGAGGACATCATAGGTGAGCAAACATGTCAAATGTTGTATCACGGTTTTTTTCCTTCTTTTTTCCATCCACCAATTCATGCTCCAGAGATGGTTTTAACTTGAAAAGCGTATTAAAGTCCTGTTTCGTCGGCGTGTTGTCTGCTATCCCCCCTTGATACCCCGCGTGACCCTTCACTTTCATTCCTTCATATTACTGCGCATCGTAGTCGAGGAGAGGCCAAGCCGCCTTTACTCTGCTTCGGTTTTAATTTAGAGCCGCGCTGCTTCTCTTTTATTAAAAAAAAAAAAAAAAAAAACAGACCTCCGTCATTGTCTGCAGGGTTATGCCAACCCCACCTAGAGGCTGTTTAATTCAAAACAAGCACAACAGCGGCGTTGTGTGAGGTCGGCTACTGTGATTGTCAGTGCAGCGGGGGGGGGGGGTCATAGTGGCTCAGAGCCAGGGCCACATCACCGGCAACTGTTTTCAATGCCTTTTTGGCTTTCTCCCAACGTAATGAGTGCCTTATGAGAACTTACGTCATACTCGAGTGCTGCCGCAGCTCGTTTTCGGCTTCCTTTTATACGTCTTCACCGCCTTCTTTAATGCGCCCCGACGTTGCTCATCTAACACTCAGTCAGTGTGTTGGAGTTATAATACTCCGCGTCGCCCATAGCGACGGTGGATGCGAACCCGGGCGCGTGTGCAGCCGACAGCACACGCACGGACACACCGAGGGGGGGGGGGGGGGGGGGGTGGTTTACCAGTGGGGAGACGTTCTCTTTAGGCAGAAATGTTTGGTGTCCTCAGAAGGAGGGTGAGCCGCTTCATCCCCCCCCCCCCCCCCCCCCGGACCACGCGTCACATCTGGTGGATGCCATTGACGGAGCAGAGGGGAGATTCAGGGAGAAAAAAGGGAGGAAGGAGGTTTTTGGAAAATGAAGCTTTCTCTCTCCTTATCTGCAGGGGGGGGGGGGGCGCTGGTGGCTACAGTTCCATTTAGCATTAGCAGAGCAAACATCTTAAATAGGAGCCGAGTGAGCACGTCTGCACATCTGGAGAAGGAATTGTCTGGCGAAACAAAACGTATTTGATGTCCTCCTCGCAGTTTTTTTTTTTTGTGAATTCAAGGTGTCACTGATTTTCTTTTTTCTGAAGACCCTCCCTCCAAGGAGAACCCCTACGAAGATATAGAGCTGGAGCAAAGTATTTCGGAAAGCAAGCCATCTCCTGTCCCGGACACGCCATCTAAGGTACCCGATCGCCAACTCCTCGCAGTTCAAAACGATGTTGATATAAAAACGAGTTCACCCCCCCCCCCCCCCCCCCCCACCCACCTCCCCGCAGCTCGCCAACAAGCCCGGCTTCTTCAGACAAAACTCTGAACGGCGCAGCTTCAAGCTCCTGGAGCTACGCAAGACCGGCAGGGACATCGGCGCCCCCCCACCCTCCAGAATCAGCCCCCCCTCCACGCCCAGCAGCCCCGACGACACCCCCTGCCTCTCTGGAGACCCGCACAATCGCAGGAGGAGGAAAGTCCCCAAGGTACGGAGCTCACGCGGCTCCGGCCGTGACTTTTGGGGTCCAGTGTACTGCTCGTGGGGGGGGGGCAGGGGGGGCAGGCAGGGGGGGCAGGGGGGGCACTCATGCTGCTGGCAGGGAAAACCTTTCCTGATGCATATTTATTGTGCGGCCCAGAGAAATGCCTCATTGAAATGAACTTGTAAGGGAGCAGGGAGCTCATATTTTGTTGGAGATGGACATTTCTTTCCCTTTTCTCCCCCCCCCCCCCCCCCCGCATCCCCCCCTGCAGATGGTGCTAAAAATAAATGGCATCTTCGAGGCGCGAAGAGGGAAGAAACGGATGAAGAGGGTGTCACAGTCCACGGAGTCCAGCTCAGGGAGAGGTGAGGAAGGCCGCAAAAATGAGTTGTTTGGGCTTTTTAACTGTGGATTCAGTAAAACAATCACTGCAATTATTTCTTAAAATGCTTGTGTTTTGTGCACCATTTCTTTTAAGTTTTGCAAGATGTCTCAAACACTGTCCGGACCGTTAGAGGTTTGCCAAGAAACAAGTTATAGGTTGCTGTCGGGAAAATAAATCCAGGTGCAGATCCTGGTTTCTATCAAGGAATGTCAAAAATACACAAATGCTATTATAAAACGTCAGCTTAAAATGTTCATAAAAAAAGTAACAGTAGTGTGTGAAGGGCATTCTGACTTAAATGATTATGCTCCTTCAACACGTCTCATTAGGTTCACACGTTTTTCAGGAGACTGTTTGTTGCCGCGGCGACGAGATCGAAAAGGAACGGACGCAGATTCCATGTGCTTTGAGTTTCCCGTGACTGCATTTTGCATTCTGCTCACACACGTGTTTCTTCCCTCTAATTCAGTGACGGATGAGAACAGCGAGTCTGAAAGTGACACGGAGGAGAAATTGAAAGGTGGGAACAGATGAATGAATACATTTACACAAGGGCGAGTACAGATTTGTATCCATGTAATTACATCAGTCACAAATAAGCACAACAGGTGCCCGTTTAAAGGTGGCAGCGTTGTTTCTCTCCTTAAAATGTAACCGCAGATTCGCCCTCACGCGGCGCCGACATGACACTGTTTACATGAAGCGCGTTTCCTCAGCCCACAGCCAGCGGCTGGTGTCGGTCCAGTCCATGCTGAGGCAGACGGGGCGGTACCGCGCTTTGGAGAGGGATCTGATGGAGTTGCCCGAGAGGAAACTCTTTGAGTATTTCATAGTTGTTGCGCTCCACAAAACCAAGGCTGGAGTCCCGTACCTGCCAGAGGTCACGCAGCAGTTCCCCCTCAAGGTAAACTGGGTTCTGAGTTATGTTCATGTCTATAGAGGGAAAAAAGGTTTAAGTGTTTGCTTTTTTTAGTGTTGTGTGCAGATGTATTTTCTGTCACTGATTTACCCCTGTTGCATGTTTAGTGTGTAGCAACCTGGCTATGACTTTGATGGGATTTTCTCTCTCCCCCCCCCCCCCCCCCCTCCCGCCCTGCAGCTCGAAAGAAGCTTTAAGTTCATGCGGGAGGCCGAGGACCAGCTGAAGGTCATCCCTCAGTTCTGTTTCCCCGACGCCAAAGACTGGGCCCCCGTCGACACCTTCCCCAGGTCAGTCCCAGCCCCACTGCCGTCCTATTAAATGGCGAGGGGGGGGAGGAAGGGAGGGAGGGAGGGAGGGAATTTCCTGGCAGAGTGTTAATAGCTCCGCTAGTAGCGTCTTGTTAGCGACGAGGCCGAAGAGCCCCAGACAAACACGTGACGATGACTAAGCTAAACGATCACAGGCAGAAGAGGTGGATTTAGGGCCTCGCACCTGGTTTGCCTCCACGCAGTCGCCTCTCTCTGTGCGATGGCGGGGGGGGTTTGGCTCCATCGCCAGAATTCCATCCCCGGGCTTAACCTCTCAGCGTCTGCGTTGTTCTGAGAAGAAGAAGTGATGATGTGGGTTCTTCTCACGATGGAGGCTAATTATTACCCCGGAGCACACGCCTGCTTTGAACTCGCTGACGGGCAAAATGAGCACCTTTCTGAGGCTGGAGCTCAGGGGGGGGGAGGGGGGGGGGGGGTTGTGTGGATATTTAGTGAGTGAGCCTGTCCCGTTTGCCCAAACTAAAAGTCCAAAAGTTCTTCTGTTTCCGTAGCACTGATTTAGAATGTGTGTGTCAAATTGCTTAATTCTTCTCCCTGTTCTCTCCAGCGAGACGTTCTCATTCGTCCTGACCGGTGAGGATGGAAGCAGGCGGTTCGGTTACTGTCGGCGATTACTGGTACGCTCAATACCCCCCCCCCCCCCTTTCTTTGTCGTATTAATCTGCAAATTCACACATTGGTATGTAAAAATTAAGTCTCCTTGTCGCTCGCCCCCCTGTTCCCAGCCCAGCGGTAAAGGCCGGCGCCTCCCCGAGGTTTACTGCATCGTGAGCCGCCTGGGCTGCTTCGACCTCTTCTCCAAGGTGCATATATGGGGAACCGCGCATGAACACTGACTGCATGCGTTACACTACACTAGAGCGGCATTACACCACCACCCCCACCACCCCCCGGGTGCCCACGGGGGCCCCCCGCCCACCCTCCGCTCCGCTTCCCCACAGAGCCTTGCGGTCCTGGCTGCAGAATAGACGCCGCACATGAACTGCGGCTGATGCCGTAACCGCAGTGGAAAAGTTTCCCCCCCATTGGCTCTTAGATTTAAATCAGTGTCGGCCTGAGTAAATAAATCTGCACATGTTGTCATTGCCAGAAACGTTTTTTGGGATACAAAGAAGGGGAAACTATTCAATTATATTTCAATATATGCTTTGCTGCCCAAAAAATCACAAATCACTTATTTTCCTCGCAAGGCTTTTGCAAACTGTACACAATGGAACCGCCGCATCGCATCTGCTTTTAGACGCAATGCATCCGTTGAATCGTGGCAAGAACGAACACAGTTGTATTACAGGCCAGTGTTGTCGCCAAATTCTAAGTATCCCAAAGGATTTTCAGTCCCATTGAGTTCCCTCTTAAATGATGATGGCACCGCAAAACAATCTCACTTTATTTGTCCCTTTTTAGAGAAAGAACATTTATGATTAAACGAATAAACATTACACAGGGGTGGACACGACACTATTTTATTCAGTGATATTGATTTCATGATCTTGTTATTTTTGCACAGAATCATTTGTTTTCTACAAAATAGAAATTTCTGTTTTTTTTTGTTGATTTGAGTATCCACGCTATAATAATGAAAAAAAAGAAGCCGTCAAACATATTTGCTAAAGTTTACCCATATCCAGCATACATCATCATATCCCTTAAAACAGAATTGTTGACAGTATACCTATAGATGTATTTTCACCCTGGCAGTTTAAATGACAGAGCCCCCGTCCCCGTGTTTTGCAGATCCTGGATGAAGTGGAGAAGCGGAGGGCCATCTCTCCTGCTCTGGTGCAGCCTTTTATGAGAGGCATCATGGAGGCTCCCTTCCCTGCTCCGGGGAGGACCATCATCGTCAAAAACTTCCTGCCCGGCTCCGGGACCGAGGTGAGAGGAAGCTGCACCAGTGAGACCCGGGTTGGCTTTTGAAGATGAACTGACACCCCCCCCGCCCCCCGCAGGTGATCGAGCTGTGTCGGCCGTCGGACTCTCGTCTGGAACACGTGGACTTTGAATGCCTCTTCTGCTCCTTGAGTCTACGCCTCCTTCTGCGAGTGTTCGCCTCGCTGCTCCTGGAGCGCAGGGTCATATTCACCGCCGACAAACTCAGGTGGGCTTTCGCACGACGTCTGACCTCTGCGACCTTTTCACGTCCCCGGGTCCGGCCCGTGCAGTAGACCTGCAGCAGGAGGTGTTTTGATGCTGTAAAAGGCAAAGAGTTGTCACCTGTCACCCGTCAGCCATACCCACATGTTTTGATCATGCCCAAAAAAGCTCTGGGGTCAAAGTTTTTATCTTTGTCCCCCCCCCCCCCCTTTTTTTGTTCTTTGGATGTGTGTGTGTGTGTACTGTACTGTGGCTGTTTTGGGGATCTTCAGCCTTTCAACCCATATCTCCTCAGAGGGTTTGTGTGTTTGTGTGTTTGTTTGTTCCATTTGCTATTTCTGTATCCAGTGGCAGTTTGTCACGTACCTCCAATTGATTGCACAACTGAATGTATAACCCTTTTAATCCTCACCCTGTGGAGGTAGCCATGTTCCTTTTTTATCTGAACATGTTGTAAAATCAAAAAAACCAAAAAAGATTTCTATAAAAGGCAAAGAGTTAGAAGTTTGAGGGGTGTGACGGAGTAGCACGCAAAGCAGATCCTGATGGAGGGGGGGTGCAGGGGGGGGGGAGGAATGCTCTCGTGTTACACAGTCGCCTGGGGAACAATCCCTTCTATTTTTTCGGGGGAAAACTGCCATGGATGCCATGATGACGGTGATCGCAGGAGCAAAACACGTGTGCACGCGCTCGTCATCACACGGCCGCGGCCCTCTTTAAACCCGCTAACTGTCTCCACCTGGGGGGCCGACATGAGGCCGAAGCAGAATCGATGCTCGTTTCCCTTGGTTTTGTCCGGATTTCGGGTTCCCCCCGCCCCCCCCCCCCCCCGGAAATGTCTGTGCGTCTCCCCTTCTTGTTCACGTGATGTTGATCAGATTTCCCACCAGGGCTCATGAGCAGATCACGAGTCGTTGCACATTCTCTACCACGGAGTGGAAAGTTGGCTTCGTCAATCACTTTTTTTTCTCTTCTTTTTTTTTTTTTAAACGAATTAACTGTGAGCAGATGCCCACCTGGGAGGGATTAAGTGAACAGCGTGGTGCTGTACAGTTTTTATAAGTGTTCCATCACTCTGCCCCCTAAGAGATGCGTCGCTAGCGTTCCTCTCGGGGGAAACAGCAGCGTTTGTTGGACCAGCGACAGGATTTTTAACTCTTTAACATTGTGTTGCAAATGAAGAGGGTCAGATGTTCTTAAGGAGACGGTTAGCACCATCTAGTGGAAGACACTTGTATTTCAGACTGAAAACTCGCCAGGGGCAAACGGTGAGAAACGGATTTACTATTTCTGTGAATAACATTATAAATATGAAGCTACTTCTTTTATTTTCTAGTACCTCTGAATCCAAGAGCAACTTAAGTACATGTCAAGAAGTTCATCTTTGTTTTCTCTTTTGTTTCTCAGTCAATGGTCACAACTTGGTAGAGCAAGTTGGGCACAACTACAGTCAAGAGCTGTATTGTGTTGCATGTATTGTGTTGGTAGACAGAAGTCGTATGTACCAATAAGGGGGCATAATACCAAACAGATAAACACATTCTGATAAATAAATAGCCTTGACCTTAAACACCGTCTCACCGGACGGTCCATTCAAAGGCTGAAGATTTTCTACACAACACAATCTTCCTCATCAGATAAAGTTTTTTTTTTTTTCTTTTCTGTGAAACAACTACTTGTATTTTATGAGAATGAACCCGCCTCGGTCTGTCTTCCTGCAGCACGTTGTCTCAGTGCTGCCATGCCGTGGTGGCTCTCCTGTACCCCTTCACCTGGCAGCACACCTACATCCCCGTGCTGCCGCCCTCCATGCTGGATATCGTCTGCACGCCGACCCCCTTCATAGTGGGCCTCCTCTCCAGCTCGCTGCCTCGGCTCAAAGAGCTGCCCATAGAGGAGGTGCGTCGAGTTTGTTTGCCCCTCCCGCCCCCCCTCCACTCTGGGCCTTTCCTCCGCTTGAACAATCGCTTCCAGGAAATGACCTCGCTCTCCCTTTCCGCCCCTCCCTCAGGTCCTGGTGGTAGACCTCGGCAACAGCCGCTTCCTCAGACAGGTAAGGAGTCGTGGGGGAGCGCGAGCGCGTCAGTCCGCTGCGGCGCGTGCGCTTCTTACCTGGTGGCGTCTTTCTCTTCCCCCCCCGTCCCGTCCCGCAGCTCGACGACGAGGACTCCATTCTCCCCCGCAAGCTGCAGGCAGCTCTCGATCACGTGCTGGACAAGAGGAAGGAGCTGGCCTGTGAGAAAGGAGAGCTGCAAAATGGTGACTCGGCATATTCGTTTCACCTGACGTATGCATTATTTAATTTAAAAATGACCAACTACAAACGTCTCATCTTTCCCGTTTGGTGTCCTGTTCATTCCCCAGACTGCGGCTCCCTCAGCGCGGTGGTGTCGGAGGCCTTCGTGCGTTTCTTCGTGGAGATGGTGGGCCACTACTCCCTCTTCATGGGCGCAGCAGACCGGGACGACGACTCCACCTCCTCCCCCCCCGCCGCCGCCTTCTTGCCCGGCTCCTCTTCCTCCCCCCCGGCGTCCTTTCAGCGAGAGGCCTTCCGCAAGGCCGTCACGTCCAAGAGCTTGAAGAGGTTCCTGGAGGTGTTCATGGAGACCCAGATGTTCACCAGCTTCATCCAGGAGAGGGAGCTGCGCAGGCAGAGCCTCAGAGGTACCGGGGGCCCCCGAGACACTGCAGCGCTGTTAAAATACAGCTAATTGCAGTTTTTTTATGAATTACCGGCTGAACAAAATGATCTCCTGTGTGTGCAACATTATTGAAATGATTTAGACGCAGTTGACAAGACCACCTCCACTCATTCTCCACTTATTTACTTGTTTTGGCTTTGAATGTTGCTTACTATTCATGCAATTATAGTTGTTCTCAATAGAGGTTACACGAGTTTGATGTTACTCGTGTTTATACAGTTTGTAATGTATTTAACCAGTGGTTGTAAGGCTTTTATTTTTTTTATTCTCCAGGTTTATTCGAGGTGAGAGCGCTGGAGTATCTGGACTCGCTGCCGGGGAGCGAGCAACGAGGGGTCAACAAGTTCCTCAAGGGTCTAGGTGAGAATTACCATCAATCAGTTTTTAAAGAAATACCGATTTGAGATTTTTAGCTTTACTCCTCACATTCATTTCTTCTTTGATCCACATCTTTTGCTTTTCTTCAGGAAACAAGATGAAGTTCCTTTCCAAAAAGTGACCTTTGGAGTCAAGGATGTAATGCGTGAAAGTAGAAAAAGAAGAAGAGGACACGCCCCCCGCCCCCCCGGGGGCCAGGAGAAGGTAGAGAGGACGACGTGTCTTTGGGTCGCAGCAAAGGAAGGCGTTAGAAGTGTCTCAGTGTCTCTCAGATTGCAGTGAATTACTGCCTAGCATTGCACAGTGTAAATGTCTTTAGGAAAAGTGTTCTCCCTTTTTCAGTCACTGACCTCACGTATATATATAAATATATATTTTACCTGTTAGAGGGAGCGACGCCGAAGGTCCCATTTTGTACAATACATTCCTATACATTCCAAGTATTTTCTATAGAAGCTTCTACTACTGTACAACTTCTTCATCAACAGGAGGCTTTTAAGTTAATTTATATTCTTTTTAGATGAACCTAATCTCTTTTTTTTTTTTTTCTTCAAATGAGTGTGAAGAAAGCTTCTGTGCTTTGTAATAGGCTTTATTTAACAGAGTCTGGTCCAGACTGTTTGTACACCACGCTGGGTTGTAGGGTAAATGTACCACTGTTTTAAGGGAAAGGAATGAGCACCAAAAGGAAGAAAATAAAAATATCAATGTGAATATATCTCTCACCTGGGTTTTGAGTTTACAGTTTGGATGGACTCTGTATCTTGGGCCAACTTTTAAACTTGATTGAGAATGCAATGAAACTTTTGAAATAAAGAGATTTTAACTTTTAAAATAGACAAATGACTCTTTTCACACAACTCTGTAGGTATGTTTTGACAGCTCGTAGCAGTGATGCAAAGTGAGCCCACTTCTCTGTAATAACCCTCAGCTGTACCTCCATGGGATCTTTCGCTAGTCCCCCCCCCCCCCCCCCCCAAAAAAAAGAAGTCCAGTCTGCGAGCAAAAGACAAGGTGACTTAAGGAAGTTCAAATGAGTGAAACACAGAAGATCCCAGCAGTACTCCTCATGACTATAGTGAGTTAACTTGATGTTGATTTAGGAAGAAGTCCCTCCCCTCCTCTAGGGGGTGCTGTTGCTGCACGCTGTGCCCCTCCTGACGTCCACCTTACAGAGAAAATAGGGATCATGTATGAGGATAAACAAATGTCAAAAGTTTTAACTCCCCTTGATACAACCCACCTTAATCCTTGATGTCGCAGTAAATGGTGCCTTGCATTGACTTGGGGAATTTTAATTGTTTTTGCAGGAATAACAACGGTGTGAATAATAAAAAGGAAGATGGCAGGTATCCATTCGGCTGCTTTGATTTCAGGATCCTTGTGCTGCATACCGGCTCACTGTCCCTCTGGACACGCAAATAGAGGGGACACATCCTCCGAGGACAAGCTATATGTATGCTTTGAACAAAATGTCTTTTGGAGAAAGGTACTCCTGCACCTGCAAGCTCCAGCTTTTGTTGAGTCAGCATCGTTGATCATAACCTACACTCCGAGGACATAGGAAGCAAGCAAGTTGCGGATTAACATTTCGACGTCACTGAGCATCCTCTGGAGTTAAATCGCTCCTTGTGCAAAATGCAAAGAGTGCAAGCAATGAATCTGCACTGGACCGATTAGCATCTCGCGCAAATCCCAGCGGCGGTGAGTGCGCCGTGGTGCACACCGGCTTCACGCTCCCTCTTTGAAGGAGTACATCTTGCAACCTGAGAGCTGCATGTCATGGCCACAGCATCCACTGGAGGACTCCGTTGCCCAGTCCGTGCACACGGGATCCCACATGCGGAGCCACAGAAGAGTCCAAAGTTTAGAACCACATCTCAAGACAATTTGGCCTCCGGACCCTTGAATG
The DNA here is from genome assembly GCF_949316345.1 of Pungitius pungitius. Taxonomy (NCBI): domain Eukaryota; kingdom Metazoa; phylum Chordata; class Actinopteri; order Perciformes; family Gasterosteidae; genus Pungitius; species Pungitius pungitius. The sequence continues at coordinate 18,647,764 of NC_084905.1, forward strand.
AATTGCACAACATGCCCAGGTCCAACAATAGTTTTGCTTTTGCCCCGTTTTGCACAACAACACCAGCAAAATAAATGCGAAACGTGGGACAGAGAGAGTTTGCATGTGGCTTCCAAAAATAAATGCATTTCACATCGTCCTTATAAGACATGAAAAACAACAAAAAAAGCAGTTTCCTTCTACCACATTCAGCGTGATGAGGGGAAGAGGATAAAGACATGCATATTATTACAAGAAGCCTGCAGAACAGAAAGAACAACATACTAAACAGCAAATGTTTACATCTCTCAACTCTCAGTCCCTAATTTAGTTTCCATCTGACAGAGTCACCCTCTTATTGTGTAACTGACTCCCATCATAAGTCGTTATGTTGTCGTGCGGTAGTTTTTACACTATTTCATTTCTTACTGATGATATTTGCTTTCCTTTTTTCCCTTTTGCAGCCCTCCTCCTCCTCCTCCTCCTCCTCCTCCTCCTCCTCCTCCTCCTCCTCCTCCTCCCCACCCTCCGTCATTACGCGCTGACCGGTCAGCCCTCCTCCTCCTCCTCCCCCTCTTTTCTCCGGCTTTCTCCGGGCTTCATGTCATACCACGGCCAATTCCTCAAATTCCTGCCCTCCTCTCCGCTTCAAACAAACTGCTGCCGGGAAGCAGACGAGGCAGCAGAAAACTGAAGAAAAAAACAACAACAACAACAACAACAGACCGAATAAAACACCAAAGCTGACCGATTTACTCTTGATTCAAAGCGTAATAATCCCACCTGGCCGTCACTCTTCCCACCAGGTAAGTGTTTGTCTCGCGTTTCTCAAGTGTTGCTCTCAGGGTTTTTTTTTTTTGACTTGAGTTTAAAAAGTTGGAGTCGGTTCTTTACGCCGCTTTCCTCCCTGAATGCTTCTCACTCGCCGCGGGAGACGACATTCCTCGAATATCTCGCATTTCTTCGCTCGGGATTTCTTGCGTTTTTCTGTTGCGCGCGTTCGCAGCGCCGCGGCGCGTGCGCGTGGTTTTTTTTTTAAAACTTCCTTTTGCTCGCAGCCGGAACTTTTTCATTTTCTTTTCATTTTTCTTTTCAGCAGAAATGAGATTACAGTCACGCAGTCAAACATTAGCGTCGCTCAGGGTAAAGTTTTACACCGAGAATGCAAACTGTGTATTTATTATTAACCACCGGCACGGCTTATTTCCCCCTCGGGTTTTTCTAAAGAGTAAAAAGTATTCAGATCCGTTATTCTGTGTAGAAATAACAGTAAAACGGTGTGAAAATACGTCAGTACAAGTCAAATCCGTACTAGTCGAGTTATATTACAATTCATTGAAAGGGAGAAAATAACGTCATATTGTAACACGCTCGAATGTAATTATTATGGATTAATTAATACCAAAAGTGGAACTGATTCTTTCTATTCTATTCTTTCTAACATAGAGAGCACGCCAAGTAAACTTTGTTTAACGTAGTCGTGTAAAAGTACACAGAAGCAGTATAGGATATAGGAAGCATGAAATACTAAAGCTTTAAAATGAGTAATATTTCAGAAGGAACTGTATTTCACAACTGTATATAACATACCCTGACAATCCTGTATGGTAAAATATAATAATAAAGATGGAAAGCTATTTATAGGAGGGTTACTAGGAATTATTTACACTACTGTTTCATTTGCTGATACTTTTCTTAAATCATGGGGCGACCGTTATATGAAATGTAAAGGTGACATATTTAAAAAGCCTTGAACGGCATAACGCTGCAGTCCAAACTCCACCTATGTTTCATTTTCAGAATCTTTTAGCTCTTGTGAGGGTCTCGACATGATGCAAACTTGACCAAAAGTGATTCTCCCAAACTTCTCCTGTAAATACTGCATGCATGCGTGTGTGTGTGTGTGTGTGTGTGTGTGTGTGTGTGACTGACAGACTTTGTGTCCTACTCCATTAAGCCGCATAGCTGAGAAGGCAGTGTGTGAGTATGAATATTTTCGGTCTGGGATTGAGATGACTAACGCAGGGCTTGTGTCTGCGTCGGTGTCCCATAGGGGCAACAGGTGGATTTCAGCACAGTGACAGAGAGATGAAGGGTGTGTGTGTGTGTGGGGGGGGGGGGGGGGGGTAAAAAACAACTTGTCTAAGACTCCTCTGACGTGTCTGACAGCCAGAGGAGTTTTAGGTCTTTTCTGGGCCTTGGCCTGTTTTTTTCACAACAATGAGTTATATATGAGTTATATTCTTGATGTGAACAAAGGCAAAAATAAAAAGGTCTGAGCGGTGGTTGTTGTCAACCTTGTTTGTGTGTGTGTGTGTGTGTGCGTGCGTGGGTGTGTGTGCAGAGTTGCTCTGAGACAGGCCCTCACCACAGCGGAGGAGTCCTTGCCGTGCTCATCCCACATAGCGATCATTCCTCCCCCGCTCGCACGGGGAGGGGAGCGAATAATGCCTCAGATATGAGCCTTGCAGAACAAAGACTTTCTGCACACACCCCTCCCCTCGTTTTCTACTGCACCCACAGCCCAGTGCAATGTGTGTGTGTGTGTGTGTGTGTATTACTGTGTCCATTGATTCCAACTATCTGGGGCTGATCTGACAGACCCACTGTCCTCTTTGGCTCCGACTCGACGACATGGAGAGAGGACACGGGGTCAGCACTCGCCTGGTCCGTTAGATAAGGAGGAGTCGGAGCTTCTGGGACGTGTTCAATGTGCGACGTGCAAGCTAACCGATTTGAGGAGGTGGCGATTCTTATTCCCATCTCTCTGTTCCAATGAGCTACGACCGATTGTATGGCAAAAAAAGAAGCTGCAAATGCACCATTGCTGCATAGGATGGTAATATGTCAAACCCTTTTCTGTTGTTCACACATGCAGCAGGTGCGATGTAGCATTGGTTAATGCGAAGTTGCCCCCCACAATTTCCAGCTGGACCAGACCTTTAATTAAACATTATTTTCATTATTGATCTATATTTATGGGGAAGTTATTTGTTTGGTCTATGACAATTTAGCTGATGGCAAAAAAATAATCCATTCAAAGTTTCCTTGTCTTATGTGATTCTTTGTTTCATGTCTTTTGGGTTCTTACCTGTTGGTTAAACAAAACTAGCAATCTGCACACGCTACCTTTGGCTCAGGAAGGTTTGATGGACAAATGCTAAACAGTGTTTAACATTTGAGGGCGCAAATGGCAGATTCATTGGTATGACATGTCTTTGTGTGCTTGTTTTAAGGAGAAGTTTTCTCTCTTTAGTTCAGACCGAACATGGATCTGTGACCACTACGTGTGTGTGTGTGTGAGTGTGTATAATGTGCACAGGTTGGAGACTCGGTGCCGGAGAGAGCATGTGCCCTCAGCATAAACTCAACAAAACAAGCAACTTTCCATCGCGTAGCCTGATCCTTGAGCTTCCTGCTTTTGCATTCCCGGCCTGATTAGTGGAGATTGTCGCCAGTTACACACGATTAATTAAATACCAGCAAGACAAAGCGTTAATAGCTGGCAGCTCACTGAGGGTGCTTTTGAGCTAAATGCTAACGATACGATGCTAACGTGCCCAGCAGAGAGGACTGACACGTAGTCGGCATGCTTTCATTGGCTGATGAGCATCGAACTGAAAGCACTGATGGGAAGGTTATTGGCAGGTATTTAGACAGGGGGACCACAATAGTTACTGTAGTCCTGAGGAGATGTGAGTATGACCTCAGTGAGTGAACCAGATTTGAAGGAAATCTTTCCGATAGTAATGAGCATTTCACCAAAGTCAGCAGGACACACTGTCTGGACCCCTGGGTGTCTGTATGAAATCAGAAGGAAATCCATCCTAAAGTTGTGGAGTTTTTTTTTTAGTCCAGACCAAAGTGGTCACCCAAATCACCGGCAAACATGGAGCTATGCTAAAAATACCCCAAAATATGAAATGCACTCTGTGTGCCCTGCTGCATCCCAGCCAACACTCCCACCTCTCTGGCAATGGTCCGGGGCAAAGGTGAAGGCCTCAGCTATAACTCCAGCTTATGTGGTGTTCTCTTCTGGTGTGTGTGTGTGTGTGTGTGTGTATGTATTCACGTAAAGGCTTTGTATGTGTGTGTGTGTGTGTGTGATGTCTTTTTAGTCCAGCATATGAACTTGCTTTCATTAAAGTGCTTATGTGGTGTTCTCTTCTGGTGTGTGTGTGTGTGTGTGTGTGTGTAGTTGTGGGCTGGGAGCTGGGGGGGGGGTTACACTAATGGCTCATGCCCCCCCCCCCCGAGCTTGGAGTTGTCACAAAAACAATAGAAATTTCAAATTTAAATCACATGGTTCATTTTACTTGACGCTTAATGAAGCAGCTCGTGATCAAGATTAAGGTTTATTGTGTTGCGCAACGCAATGATTTTTATGTGACTGGTGTAATTCAGAAAAGTTGAATTTGGAGTTAAGCCGGCCTTGAAGCTGAGAATAATAATAATTGCAGTCTGCAAGTTCTCCTCAGCACGATAATCGTTGTGTCCATTCATGATTTTCCGGTTGTTGATGTTAACTGATTCTGTTGTTGGCCGACGTCTTGGTTTGAACCAACATTACACACATCAACGTCCAGTCTTGCTTTAGCTGTGCTGAACACACACCTCTCTTGGGACACACACTCCTAAAAAAAAAAACAACCAATCACTTACTAAAACCTTCACAGCCTCACAAGAGATGACCTGTTAACCAGTCGATAATCAACAATCTCACACTCACTTCAGAGCGACTCGTCCAGGCCGAGTGAGTCCAGGCTTCATACTGTGCAACAGTTAAAGGAGGATACTTCACCTAAGGCTTACTTTCATTTTATGATGAATGGATTAATGATACTTCACAAAGTGATTGAGAACACGTGAGACTCCAATTTGGGGATTTCTTCCCCCAGACATTCAGTTTTGGATCAATTTTATCGATTAAGTATCTGATTCATGCTTTAAATATTTGTCCACTATGATAATTGACTCAAGGGGCACAACAATGAGAGATTTTTTTTTATCAATCATTCAGTGTCGTCAAATTCATTCTTTTATTGATCCAACAGTCTAAAAAAAACAAGGCATTCAGTTTACAGTTATAAAAGTTTTTCTTTAGGAAATTGAACCTGACTTTTGCTTAAAAAAATGTTTTCTAAAGTATTCAACACTAGTATTTACCAATTAATTATTTTAACGCTACCTTACTCTGCCCATTAAAAGTCTGTCCAGTTACTTGTGTGGGAACAATTGTATTTCACCGCAGTGTGCTTTTACTTCATCTTTGTGTGTGTGTGTGTGTGTGTGTGTGTGTGTGTGTGTGTGTGTGTGTGTGTGTGTGTGTGTGTGTGTGTGTGTGTGTGTGTGTGAGAGAGAGAGAGAGAATGGCAGACTGGCCGGACACTATGCAGGAAGCCTTTTGTAACATCAAGGGAGGGGGGCGGGGGGGGCTCAGAGGAAGAGTGAAGGCGGGGTGCAGACTGACTGGAGAGTCTTACTCACTCCATACAACACACACACACACACACTCGTGTTTGTGTCTTTTCTTTCTGTCGCCCTAAATGGACACGCAGGTCTGTGCGTGGCAGGAAAATGACAAACACACAGCTGTGACGTGGAGGTTTTTTTTTCCCTTCACAGCGGCCTGCCGTCTGCCGCCCGGTTTCCATTTTTTATTTTTTATTTTTTCCTCCCCTGCGTCCGGCGAGGAGAGGGAAGAGGCGGAGTCCTCGGCCCTGCCTCAAACTCTGGGCCCTGACGTGAGCGCCGAGTGAGACGTCGCCGATGTTCGGGATGCTGTTTTCATCCAACCGCTAAGACGCCGACGGAATGTCAAGTTGATCCTTTTCAACCCGTCAGCTGGTCATTGATCAGAACGCCGTCCGTCCGCGGACCCTCCCAGTTTAATAACGCAGTCGCCATTTGATGAAAGCCTCCTGGCATGATCCTCCGTGTGGCGTGTCGTGTCAGGGGGACGCTGATCCCTGCTTTATGGCTCTCCTCCTCGTGTGTTGACCCGCGGGGCCTGAACCCCTCCTCGCTCCTCCTGCCCCCCCCCCTGCCTCAACTCTAGGTGCCACTTGATTTGTTTTTCGCTAACCTAATTGCGTTTCCAGCCCTTTCCTGTGGGGCTGATGTGATCGTGTGCTGTTTGATATGACGGCCTCCATGTGGCAGCCAGGTCGTCCCCCCCCTCCTCTCAGAGTGCTTGAAGAGGGAAAACCTCCCCCAGTGAGAGGCCGTTTGATTCAATGTGAAGGGTTACATGGTCGGTAATTTTGGACTCCTTGAGCTTATTCTGTCCACCAGCACTGAGGAAACTGAAGTATTATGAGTTGATACTGAGGTTTGGGGGAGTTTTTTTTACATAAAACCGCCCAAATATTCATGAATAGCGCTGCACTGATGAATCGGTTAAATGATTAGTCAACACATTTTGTTTATATTTTTGTTTATCGGTTTTTGACTGTTGGTCTCATAACACCTGACAGCATCTTTTCTGACATTTTATAGAACAAACAATGAATTATTGATCAATAATGTTAGGAGATTAATACAAATTCGTGTTAGCCACAGCTTTTATTTTGAAAGCTTATGTTTTGCCCTGTTTGTGTTCACGCTCAATATGTCATGATATTAACTTTCTTTTGTTTATATTATTACAGCATAATGACATATATTAGTAAGTATCTAAGATTCCATGAATCTGGTTCCTCTTTAAGCAGCACAGTGTCAAGTTCCTCATCCTTCTTTCCCTGCTTCCACCAGGACTTCCACAACCAGACCATCATCACACCCGGGGATCGCCACGCTCCTTGCAGCCTCTCCCGTTGTCTCCCATCATCTCCCCCAGCTCTAACCCCTCCCCCCCCGCCCCCCCGCTCCCCGCCCCGGCTGCTGTGTGGCCCCCTGTCCGTGGTGCCACCACGTCTGCAGAGTGGGTGCCGGCTCCCTCCCCCAGGGGTGGGAGCGAGGAGCTGGGGGACGCGCTCGACAAACCCCTGGAGAACGATGCGGAGGGCGTGTGGAGCCCCGACATCGAGCAGAGCTTCCAGGAGGCCCTGGCCATCTACCCCCCCTGTGGCCGCAGGAAGATCATCCTCTCTGACGAGGGCAAGATGTACGGTACGCCCACCTCTCTGAAAATACCTCGTCAGTGGGATCACGCGCATGAGGCCAGAAAGCCTGGTCCTCTGTTTTCAGTGTTGTGCCTGAACGCTGTTCAATGAACGGTAGTTCATGAACTCGTTCATATTTTGGGGCGAAGGTGAACTGAACGTACTGTATTAATGCCCGATGAACGTCACTGTGAACTCGTTCGTTCTGGTGTCTATGAACGGCGCGTTCTTTCAGGTTAACGTTGTTCAAATATGTTGCCAGATTTCTATAGAAAACACACCGTAAACGCGCTTTAATAAGTAGCGAAAAAAACACCCGATCTGGCAACACCAGCCACCAGCGTCGCACCGCGCATGCGTCATCAAAAAAATAAATGCATGGAGGCGACAGCTGCGTGTAGCAAAGAGGCGGCGTTTAATAATTTAAAAGAGTTTTATGAAGTTACTGACAAGGTCGGTGAGGATGGGAGGGATCTGACCTTTCTTTGCAAACTTTGCCCTCCGGCTTTCAAAAAGAAAATCCACGGCACATTGAACTAAAGCACCCGGCTAGCCTTTGAACCTCCCTGGTATATTTTTCCAGGATTCCAATTTATATTCTGTTAATATTTTGTTTTAGCGTGTAATTAAATTAAATTTGTTCATTTTAATAATTTAGAAAATTATTAAAATTGAAAAACATTTGCACCTTAATGGTTACTGTCCTGTTTTTCTTAAATAATTCCTTATTTAAAAAAGACCATTCAAGCAGCATGTGTTTGAGAATGTACTGTAGGGGTGAACGCTGCAGCTGCTGCTAGTGTGGAGTGAATGGACAGCAACATTAAAGCAACAAAGGGAAAATGCTGTCCCCTCAATGCGAATGCAAACCCTGGTTGGATAAGGATTCAAAAATTGGATATGAAGATTAAATCTGATGCATAGCTTCAGTGTTAAAACTGATTGAATAATTGCTGTCTGTGGTTCTGGGCTGTGGCAATAATTTTGAAAATTAATAGCTTGCAGCAACATATGGAAAAAAAGAACTGAACTAGTTCATTTTTTGGAACTTAGTTCAAAAATTTTGAAGTTTGAACTAGTAAATAAACTTTGAACTAGTTCATGTAGAAAGTGAACTTTCCCAACACTGTCTGTTTTACCGCCCTGACCGTTTTAGATCTAGTGCTTAAGACAATGCTGTTGTCACAGAAACCTGTAGGGGACATATGTCTAAGATAATACCAATAGCCACAATAGATTTTTTTTTTTAATATTCTAAAATGCATTTATATTTACGATACAAAAACAGATTCACAAAACTTCCAACGCTGTATAAAATTCTTTGAATAAGACATCTGAAGAAGAAGTTGGAATAATGCATCTTTTTATAGATAAGTTCTAATGACCTGTAAAGCCTACACACACCAACGCTTACAACAGCAGTTTTTTGCATTGATATCAATGATTATAGTTTGGATGGAAAGAAATTCCATAAATAACTGGCCAGGTGTGCATAACTCTATTGGATCACACCATATTAGGTTTGACTTTAATCTGCAGGTCCTCTGGTTTAAAATAAGAACCTTTTGCACGTGGTGGAGATACTAATCAGACCTTATTTTCGTTAATGGGCTTACTTGGACTTGCGATTACATTTCGTAAATATCAAAGTCATTAATGGCTACAAAAAGTTAATAATATTTCTCCTGGAACTGCTACTTCAGCGTGGAGACATGAGGGGCCGTTCTTCTACTCCAACAGCTGTGGGCAAATGGCTGTTGAGCTGAATATGTGATGAGGTTTCAGCTGCCTTTGACATGCTGCGGCTGTAGATTCATTTGTTAATGAATGAATGAATGAATGAATGTATTCCGGATGACTTTAAATGGAATGCAAGTGGCAGGATGTGAATCGATAACCCGGGAACCTCTTCCCATTCAAACACTACTGCAAATAAACACAGTGCAAAATATCTTCAGTGTTGCGAGGCACAAGCAGACTTTTATTGGCTTCCCACGATGAAGCGTATTCTTCGTGTGGTCGTTTTGTTCCACAAACTCTCGCCCACGCGCTCATCCAACACCGCAACTGCGTTTTTTTTCTTCTTTTTCTCCCGTGTTTCACATCACTGCTGCCTCCGGCACAGCTGTCAGCTCCACTCGGCCCCCGATGTGTACGCTGTGATGGCATGATGTGTCAGACACAGGCCTGCACACACACACACACACACACACACACACACACACACACACACACACACACACACACACACTCATTCTTCAACACGCGCACACACAACGCACCTCTCATGCAGACCTTCGAGAGCTGCTTTTCTATCCCGTGCAGATCCAGAAAAATGGTCGACCCCGTTGAAAAGTAAATGGTTAACATTTATGCAACTGGGAAGTGGTGTAGTCGCAGTGATTTATACGTGAGGAAAAAGATCCCCAAATCACTTGCTGAACAGGCTCAGAGGCACGGGGGACAAAATTCCACCTCCCCAGGTTGTGATTGCGTGGCCTGGATGGCGGCTCTGTGTAAGGTTGTCTCAAGCCGTCTATTTGCAGCGCTAACTGCTGCTTGGGATCCCTCCGTCCGTGCGATTGTGCCGCAGATAATTGATTCCTGGTCGGTGCCCTCCCCAAAGGGATCGTTTTTTTTTTTTTTGCCTTCCATCCAAATCCTAAAATAGTGTGGGAGCAGCAGCAACGGCTTCGCTGCAGGTCGTCTCTCATTGAATCTCTGGCCCGCCGTCGTGGCCAAACAGGTGTCGGGGGAAGGTGAAGTAACATTACTCCGCCTCGCCGAAAGATGTTCTGACAGATGGCGTTTCCATCGGCGGGTTCCTCTGTCGTCGCCTCGTTCTGTCGCCGGGCCAGACAGCGCCGTTAACTGTAGCGCTAACTCAGCCCCCCCCCACCCCCCTCCCCCCCACCTATCGAGGTCACGGCCATCTTCTGATCAACACATAAACCCTTATAAATCCTGTAATAATACTCCTTGCTGCAGGCGGTGGGGGGGGGAGGAGGGAGGGGGGCTGGGGGGGTAAAGGTGGTGATGCTGGGCTTCTTGGCAAGCCGGGCACGGAGGGGATGCGCGAAGCCGGGGGAGCGCGTTGGCCCTCCAGGAATGGCATGTGCACTCTGGAGTTTCAGTGTGCACATGTTCCGAGTCCGGGGGGAAAAAGGGGTGGCGGGCGGGAGGGGGGGGGGGTTCAAGGCAGCTCGGCTGTAACCCTAAACCAGAATGGACGTTTACCCTTTTGAGCGCCTAGAGGGGAGGAGGACGAGTGGACAAATAAACACCAAGGTGGGCAGTGGTGTCTTTTATGGGGGCTTTTGAACTCTCACACCTGTCCTCAGTCTGTGTGTGTGTCTGTGTGTGTTTCTTTTTCTGCGAAAATGGGACAGGTTGTGCGTCCCCCTCCTTTTCCTGTTATTTCTGTGATGTTTCCCTAATACTTTTTCAGATTCCCTGTCTGTCTTCGTCCTTTGGGACAGCTTGTCCTGCGGCTGCTCTCTGAGCTCAGCCTGCCCAAATCCAGATTCATGACTTAAGAAATGATGCAAGAGTGATCCCTTGCAGCCCTGAACCTCAGAGCCCCCCCCCCGCAAGTGGCCAACAACTCAAGTCATTCACGCAGCCACAATCAATGCAAAGCCACTTTGAAGGTCTTTAGTGTTGTTAACGTTGTTAAAGCGCTGATGGGTGGTCTCAAATCCTGCGAGCCAAATCAAATATCAGCTGAGAATATCTTTAAAGGCGTACATAAAGCAACCGCCCCGCGATGGGTTTAGAAATGTTCTTTAATCTCATTGCATTGGCTAAACGTGGAAACATAGCCAAAATAAACTTGGAGGCAGAATCACCGAATGGCCCCGGAGCGGGCATGAGTCTGAGGTCGGATTCCACCCTGAGGAATGAATGCCATTCTTTACGAAAACAATATGATATTCAGCCTCCCAGCAGCAAAACAGAGGGAATGTGCGCTTCTATCGCTTCTTGAATTCCCAAATTGAATGGAATGCCTGTAGCCCGTGTTTTTCCCGGGGCGCATTCGTCGCATTTTATTCCCATAAAGCTGTGCATAGCTCCTGGAGCCTCGCGCCCGTTACTCAGCGGGTCCCATTAGTTGGCTTAATTAGGGACGGCGTCACACGCATCTGCCAAGGAAACCACTTCCTGCCTTTTTCCCCCCGTGGTCCGAGCGGGGGGCCTCGTGTCCCGCAAATAATGCGAAAAACACGCCCCGGAGTTGCAGTGCCGTGAAAAACCGATGCGCTGACAGCTGTTACGAGAAGAATGTGGCGAATGGGAATGAAATCGTCTCCCTCTTTATTCACTGCGACCATATTAAGTTATGTGCTTTCGCAACTGTTCCATTTCAGTGACGTCCTTTGGACTCATTTTTTCAATATTACATCACATCACGCAGCTGTTTTGTTGTTTCATCCCACTTGAGTTTCTTAACATCCGTGTGAGGTGCACTTTTTTGTCACATTTTAATGGCTCCCTGCTTCCTCTGGAAAAAGAAGAGTGTTTGAAGAGGATAAAGTCAACAATGCTTCCCTCCGCCGTTTTGTCAGTGCCGGACAAAGAATTCCCACACAAAGAATCGTGCTCCCACTGAGCTTCGCTTGTGTAACACCGTCAACCCTTTTTTTTTTTTTGTCAGGCGATGCAAATGTGTTTTGACCTCAAGTCGTTCTCATTAAGAATGTGGTGTAAAGGTCAGTGAAAAGCAACAGCGCGTCCCCCCCCCCCCCCACACGGGGACAAACTTTCTCGGTAGTGTGTGTGAAATTCACCAGTGACCTTGTCCTGTTCACCTTTTGCAAAAGCCTCTGAAATGGGAAAGGTCGATCGACATCAGTAAATCTTTAGGATTTAATAATTCCCTCCTTCCCTCCATCTCCATCCCTCAGCGTCACCGATAGGGCGGCGGCAGCGTGTGTGACAGAGCTGTCACTGTCGCCTCAATGCAGACGTCTCAGGTCGGCGAGGTGAAAGGTCGAAGGGTCCGAACGGCTCCGACGTCTGCTGATCCGTCCGTGACATTGAATTACTGCCTCTGCCATAAATCTCCACACTTGCGGCGCGTTGTGTTAATGTAACATGGCATCTGTTAAATGTGCTCCTCTTCTAGAAGTACTATACTCAGATATCAAAAACACATTTTTATCCCTCACGACTCGGAGACCAAGTAGGAGAACTAGAGGAGGGAGAGTCACTCTGTATTTGCTTGAAGTTTCCTAATCATTTCAAGAAAATATTCTGAAACAAGATATGGAACAAATTAAGAGTGAAAGGAACCGCTCCGATATACTGTTAGAATATTTAAATGATTGCATTGATCGATTCAGTGCATCGATGCTGGATGGTTTGTACATTTTTGTTTGTTCAGCTGCCCTGAAAGAGGTTATAATTCAGGTAATGCTGGCCAAGCAACAATTTAAATGAATCCATTTAACAACACTGGTTCCAATATATTTTTAAATAGTTCTGACCAAATTAGATGTTCGTTTCCAGGAAACCTTTAGCAAAATTCTATTTGTCTAATGTGAAAAAAAATACATCCCCTGAAATAAAGGCGAGTTGTCCAATACTTGTCTCACAATCAAATGGGTTCATATTTGGATAAAAATAACTAGATGACAAAAAGAAAATGTCCAAAATAAAAAGGTTTGTAATTGAACCACTGGCATCGAGGTCCTTTCAGAGCGCCGCAGGCTCCGTCGGAAGGGAAATAACACCCGGCCAAGACATTCCTGGGGCCTAAATGTGACCTTTGTTTTCCCCCGGCAGACACGCCGGGACATGTGCGCCGTTGAAGGGAGCGTATGGCTGGCAGATGTCTTCAGTGTCTTCCGCGAGGATGACGTCAGACGCACAGGCGACCTTTTTTGTTCAGTGCGAGAGCTGTGGCTGAAAGCCTGGTCTGTGGATTATCTTCGGTTAACCAGATCACGATGTCCGAAAAGACCCTTTTTTTCAGGTGTTTTTTGAGCATCACGAGCCTATACATTAAAGAGAGAGAGAGAGAGAGAGAGAGAGAGCAAACGGGCCTAGCGCTGACCTTTCCCTGTGATGGGGTTGCTTTGTGTACATGGGGAGGTTGTTGTCGTACGCACACAAACGCGGGCCCTGCGGTGAAGTCGGAGCGCTCAGCACACAAGAATGTGAAAAAATGCTCCGGGCTGAGATGAAGACAGAGAGAGCCGAGAGATCAGCTCAACCGGGGGGCCCCCCCCGAAGGCCGACTGGAATGACCCCCGGCGACCTCTCCCTGACCTCCACCAACCGCCCCCCCCCCCCCCCCCGAAGACGAGGCGGAGAGAGGATCATCATTACATTTCATTGATTTCAACTGAAGAGCAGGTCTGTTCGGGCGGGACTGAAGTCATGGACTTTGGAGCGCTCTGATTCTGCTGCCGCTTGCTGTCAGACACTTTTAACGCCCCTTAAGTCATGTTTCCAGAATCAGATCCCCCCCCCCCCTCCGGCAAGTCTGTGACTCAAACAACACCAGAATGCGGCCCAGTGACAGACGATGGTATAATGTTCCTACCGACTTTCCTGCAGCCTTGGCTGCCGCAAGTTTCCTGTCTGCGCCGCTCCCTTCGGAGATCATGATCTCATCGCTGTGTGAGCGAGTCTCCTCTCTGATCTCGCGGACGTGTCGGAGGGGTATTTTTGATGGGGGGGGCGCCCTTTCAGGTCATCTGATATGAGAGCACGACGCGAAGCCTCTCTGACCGCCGTCGTTTACACGCCACAAAACATGTTCTCCAAAAGAAAAACCGTGGTCGTGGTCGTTTAGAGAACAATAAGAGGATAGCCAACACAGGAAATTCAAAAAGGTGCGTAGATATGCACCCGCTTCTTGAAAACCCTCATTGGACACACAATGTTCATCTCACTGTGTGCCCTGAGTGAAGTTCCCAGGATATAAATGGCTGGGAACTGCAACCTAATGTTCATCTTAGCTCGAGTACTGGGGAGACTTTGACAACCTTTTATTGCGAGGATATGTGGAACAAGAAATGTGCATTTAGGGGCCTCAAAAAAAAAACCGTCCAGCGAGGGCACGTCCCGATAAACACCGAACGGTCGAGGAGCTGCCGCTCTGAGAGGAGAACGAGATACGAGAGACGGAGTGAATGCCGAGACTCGGCCTGGCGCGTGTTAGTGAGTCTTTGTCTAGTGTGCAACAGTGTGTCCAAAAGTGTCTCGGGCCTTTACAAGGACTCAGATCCACCACTCTTGTCCTCTTGTGCTCTCCGGAGCCACAGTCAAAGTCTCACTGTGCCGTTGTGTGATGCATTTGTTTGGTGCTGATTCATTGCTGATGTAACTAGATAACTGAGAGATAAGAGAGTCCACGTTGTAATTGTGCATTAGCAATGCCGTTATACTTGCAGGCTTTTCTCTCTATAGAGATTTCTAAAGCATTTGGGATGAGAGCACTTTGCTGGTGGTCTTGTTGGGGGGCCTCTGTTGGGATGAGGGGACAACACGTGTTTAAGTTAACTAAATAACTTACATCCGCGCTAACTGGGAGAACTTGGTCATGGTCTATAACTACGAGAGTAGTATTTTTATAGACCCTCTCACTTGACATTTGACTTGTTTCCACTCTGCTTGTGCTTTTTGCCCGTGTGCGCCGCCCTTTGTTTTCAGACCTCAGTAAAGTACAAGGAAAATGATTCCAACTATGAACACAAAATTATCCTTTAAAAATTGATAATTAAAAAAAAAATATGACTTACTGTATCAACAAAATATGAGAAAAGCTAACATGTAACATCATCAAAATCCTTTATTGGCTTTAAAAAGACTTTTGCTTGATAGATCACCTCCGGGCGGCTAAACCAATGTAAAGTTATGACTTAGCAACGGTAAAAGTAAAATACCTTCCAAAAAAAAGGAGCAATACGGGGAAACTCACATGAGCACCGACAAGCGCTCCGACATAAAATCTGATCACTTTTACTGGCTGACAAAATGTCTTACGGGGGGGGGGGGGGGTTCATCCAAGTTTCAAGTTTCCTCTTTTTACCCCGCGGGGGGTCTGGGGCTGATGGGGGAGGTTAAACGAGCGCTCTGAGGTCTGACCCCAGCGTCACTATGTGAGGGAAAATCTGATGGGTTTGAGCCCGGTTGTGTGTCGCGACTGATCCCCGCGTTAATTCACACGGAGACGTGGCGCCACGGGAAAAGTGACGGTGTTTAAGAGGTGTGTGTGGACCCGGGTGTGAGAGCATGTGTGATGACCTCCGTAAATCATGGTGTGTGTGTGTGTCTGTCTGTGTGTGTGTGTGTGTGTCGCATATTCCATTATTCCCAATAAATTCACCTAAATAACCTTTTTAAAGAGGTATGTGGTTTTTTTATATACATCTAAAATGGCCCTTATTCTTACGCGTGAATTACACCCCCAAACCCTTGTATAATTATGAACCGTCTTTTTGTGTGGTTTAGTTTTAGAGGTTGAAATGGGGGGGTACGTGGGGAACAAGCTCAAGATTTACTGCAGGCGTAAAGGCATAATATTCCATAAACATTGACACACACACCAGCTGCCTGGCCGGCCGCGGCCTGCAGGCTTGTCCGTCCCGCGTCCGGCCTCCACCTGCTGTGCCAATGTGACCTGTCCGTCAGCCGTCAGAGCGGCTCGCTGCACAGGCAGATAGATGCACGTCCTCTGCAGCGTGGCCGCCGTGTGTGTGCGTGTGTGTGTGTGTGTGCATGTCATGTGGGCGTGCACGTATGCAAACCCTTGCAAATATGTGCTCGGCGCGGACACGGATTAGGAACGTGTTTAGGCAGCGAATTTACCTAATTATGCGGTGACTTCAATGACTGCTAATAACTATGTTTTACAGAAAAATGGCGGCCCCATATGCACGTCCTCATTACTCCCTCAGGCAGACTCACTGAGGATGAGTTGATGTTTAGCTTCATCAAACACAGCTTCATTTCTTCGGTTTCAGTTTAAGTACAACACGCCATTTGTTTTGTCATTTCCTTATTTATTTTTTTGGTGTAACCAGAGGAGATACGACTTGTATTTGTTTGAGGACTGGATCTTACTACTGTGTACTAAAAGGCTGTTGTTCTTCCTGCCCCTTGCAGGACGAAATGAGTTGATCGCGCGGTACATCAAACTCCGCACGGGGAAGACACGGACCAGAAAGCAGGTAAGTTAAGGTAACAACCCCCCTATTTTTGAACTCCTCAAGGAAAAAAAAAAAAGGAATCCGCTGCTGAGTGATGCCTCGACACCCTGGGTACCCCCCCACCCCCACCTCCCTCCCTTCTTATACACACACGTAGATGCTGATCATGTGTCAGTGTTGGTTCTTCACCACCTCCTGGATCTGGTGCTTGTTAGAAGGGTAAAGAAGCCGGGATGGGGGGGGGGCACGGGGATCGCGACGGGAGGCCGAGACGGGGCTGGACGAGGGATTTGGAACTTTACCCTCCCTGCGGCATCCGATATGGACGGACTGATCTATGGGCAGTGATGGATGTGGGGAGTGTGCAGGGGGGGGGGGGGGGGGGGTTTCCGGCTAAGGGAAGGATTATAGATGGAAGGTGCGACAGGTTGGGAGGGCGGGGGATAGAGAGACACCTGCTGGTCCAACAGCAACTTTAAAAAGTTCAAAAAATATAAAGCAGCAAAGGTTGCAATGCAGCAACAGAATTATTTTGTGTAAAATATGATGAATGAAGCCTGTAATATAAAATAACTAGGGCTGTCAAAAATAGCGCGTTAACGGCGTTAATTAGCTGTTTGTTGTTAATTACGTCAATTTTTTTGACGCATTTCACGCATGCGCAGTGTGACAAATTATTCAGGTCCGGAAAGAACCTCTTCTTCTAGGGAATGCACTTCATCCTATACAACACATTACTGCCACCTGCAGGCATATGTCAGGCCGTCAGGTTCAGCAAGTTGTTTGCGCCAGAGACCCGCTCCCCCCCCCCCCCCCCCCCCCCCCGTTCTCGCGCAGCAGAACAGAGAAGAAGAAAAGCTCCGCCCAGCAGAGCAAGAGCAGCGCTGTTCTGAATCATGCGGAGGAAGAGAAGCCAATGCGATCTAAATCCTCCCAGGTATGGGAATATTTCACACTGAAATGGGGGTGGTAGCGGATTTCTTTGCAGCGCCAGTCGTTCTAATCGCCGCGCTCGACTTCAAGGTGTAACCTTTATTATTGTTCGGTCTGAAACGGCGCGCCCAGTGACGGGTGGTGCAGCAATATTGTTGTTCGGGTGGAAATCGGGAGAAAGGTCGGTCCGGGAGATTTTCGGGGGGGGGCTTTGAAACATCGGGAGGGTTGACATGTCTGGTCATGTCTGGTCATCGCAGGAGCACAAACTCACAGCAGAGTGGGATAAACTGCAGAGGCTCGAGACCCTTCTAGAGCCATGCAGGGAAATCAGTCTGTAACTTATCAAATAACATTGATTTGATTATTTTCTGGAATGAATTAAAAAATCAAATATCAATAACATATATTTATGTAAAAAATAATAATTATGATAATAATAATGATAATTATGTATCTGTGTCCTGTTATTTATCTTTAGTATGCATTTCAGAAAGAAAAAATGGTTAGGATTCAGGTGTGATTAATCATGATTAATCCACTGAAAATTCTGATTAATTTGATTAAAATTTTTAATCATTTGACACCCCTAAAAATAACACAACGTAACTGCAGAAATACAAACAGTAATATTGAGTTATTTTTTTTTGTATCAATTTTAAATTATTTTAGATGTTTGAAATAGTCAGAAAGTCAGCACAATTGTTAGATCTAAATCTTTGTGTATTCAGAAGGTTTTGGATTCTGGGCTGAAGCTCAGGCACACGCTGTGATGCGCTTGAACCACGTAACTCATTTTTTTTGGGCTTGAAACACGTCACATGGACGTACGCGACGCTCATCCGCCCTGCTTTCCTTGTCGGCCCTTCAGGTTTCGAGTCACATCCAGGTTTTGGCCCGGCGGAAGGCCAGAGAGATCCAGGTGAAGCTGAAGGTACGCTACGTGAGTCAACTTCTTTTTGCCATTTTATATCAACTAACTGGAAGATTAAACATTGGTCCGTTCAATTGGATTAAATCCCTTATTTAAACCTGTGCCTGGACAGTTCAGATTGGCCGATGCTCACAGGCAGAGCACACAATAAAGCTCATGGCTGCGATTAGTGTGTAATGTTTTACTTTTTTTAAATTATATTTAATTCACTTTGAGCCGCAGCAAGCAGAATGAGGATGATAATGTTATTACTCGGTATTATTCCCTCTTATAATACAATTTAATGTTTTGTCCACGGTGTGGCCCCTGCGCGCTGCCATGTATTCACATCCCATTAAAGCAAGGTTGGGCGATTTAATTGGACCCTCTAATTGATACGGCTTTTTAACGGCATGCTGATGTGTGAACACATTTCAGGAGGCCTGGGACTCACGGACCAGACAAACCAAAGGCAATTGCGCAAAGAAGCGCAAATGAATCCCCGCATTGCAAGTACCTCAATAAAAGTGTTGGTACCCTGAGGGCTCTCACACATCCCCTGCGCCCCCCCCCAAGTACTTTCTCAGTTTACATTACTCGTCCGCATGGCAGCGGGCAGCGGGCCTCCGGACTCTCCCTCGCGGCCAGGGTTCAGCTGGCAGAGCCCTCCTCTGGTCACAGGGTTGGACTCCGTGACGGGCCTTTTTTTAAAATAAGTCTTTGGTGTAACTGAGATCTCGACCGCATGCATACACCCCCCCCCCCCCCCCCCCCACCCCATATTTCAGCAATGCCCTTGTGTTCGCAAGTTCTGGGAAGAAGAATGCACCAGGTGGCCTCGCCCGTTGGGGCTGGGCGGCGGGTGCTTGTAGTCGTCGCTGGTTCGGATCCAAAAAAACCAAGAGGTGTACAGTGTCACTTTACAGGGTTACACGGGAAGGATCGTTTTGGAGCTGTCTCCTTTTTTTTTTTTTTTTAAACCCAGTGCCCGTGGAGCGGTTTCGATGCAATCATTAGCATATAAGCATATTAGCCATATTTCCCCGTCCCGTATGCCGCTGTGACCTCCAACAGAAGCCGGTTGTCATCGCCGCGTTGCGCCTGCCAAAAGCAATAAACTTAACTCTTGAACCAAAGGCCCTTGACGGTAATATCACCTTCTCTTCGGTTTCGCCGCCTGGCACCGACTCGCCGATGATGCAAGCTGGCCTCGATGCCTCCTTTCTCCCTTTTTAGGGCTCTGCTCGCGCTGCACGAATGGCGGTCGGGTGAGCGCGCTCCCCGCAGCGCGTGTGTCTGTTAACGTCCCGTCCGTCTGTCTTTCGCTCTCTGCCCCCCCCCCCCCCCCTACCCCTACCCCGTTAGGACCAGGTCGCCAAAGACAAGGCCCTGCAGAGCATGGCCACCATGTCCTCGGCCCAGATCATCTCGCCCACGGCTTTCCAGAACAAGATGGCCCTGCAGGGCCTGTCGAGGCCGGCTTATCCCGCTGCGGGGGGGGTGAGTCCCCCGCACCAAACATCTCATTTCAACCTCAAACCCCATCACTTGCGATATGTCCATCCATTTTCGTTGGATGATCTTGAAATTTCACACATTTTAGATTCATGAACCTTCAATGAACTGGAGACACATTCAGTGTTTACAGTATTTCATTTATTACTTATTATGAAAACTGCTAGTAGGTGGAACTGTGTAATATAAATGTTTTTATTTTTTTTTTCATCCCAGTTTTGGCACGGGGCCCTTCCAGGACAGCCGGGGGGCCACGAAGAGTGAGTAGCCAAATCTGTCCGCCATGAAGCGCCATAGTGTCCATCGGCCGTCTCTCACGCAGATCAGCTCATTAACCATCAGATGAATTTCAGAATGAACCACATCAGTACAATTATACAGGAGAGTCTTCAGCTGTCTGACATTCAGCCCCCCCCCCCGGCCCGCGTCTTTAGAGGCCACGCGGTCCAATTAGTACACGAGACGGGAAGGAGGGGGGGGGGGTCGTGAGGCCGAGCCGCTGCATAACGCGCCTCTCCCTCTCTTGTCTGTCCCCGTCTCCCCAGCATTAAGCCCTTCTCCCAGCAGAGTTACGCCATGCAAGCGTCCGGCCCGACCCCAATAACAGGTGGGTGCTCTTTCTCCCCACCCGGCAGTGTTGACGGACGGCTGACAGCCCGGCGGGGCGGTAAAGAGCTCGCACGGAGCTCCGGGGGGGGGGGGGTGGAATAGCTGCAAGTATCGCAGCGTCTCATTTTTAAGTTTTTTTTTTGTAACATTGTCACACTCAAGCCGCACATTTAAGCACCCCCCCCCCCCCCTGTCTGCAGGTTATGAGAGCACAGCAGGGCTGTCAATGTCCCCTGGTGCCCCCCCCTGGCTGGGCAGAAGTATTGCCGGCTCCAAGCTGCGAATGCTGGAGTTCTCGGCCTTCCTGGAGCAGCCGCAGGACCTGGAGAATGTGAGTGGACGAGGAGGAGGGGACGTTACTTTATTTCTCTTGACACAGGACTTTATTCATTTATTCTTTGTATTTACTGTCACGATGGTTCTTGCCCATCAGGTGTCTGACAGCAAAAACTATTTACTCTATTTTCTTTATTAATTGTGATTTTGCTAAAAATAATCTGCAAGAAACTATTTTCATACACATGGCTTATATAATATAATAAATGACATTTTCATATTTTGTATATTATATTGTGTGTGTTGCCATGTAAGAAAATGTATTAGAATAGCAACAATAGTAACACAAATACTCAGACCTCAGCACAGAGCCGTTTGAAATGAAACCGATAGATTGACTAGTTTGATAGATTGAAATTATTAACAAAAAGACGTCACGGATGTCTATGAAAAGACTGAATATTGTTGCTTAAAACTAAAAGATTTCAAGATAGTAGCTATTAACACACAAATAAAATCAACTGTTCATGGGCCAAGCAAGTGGAGACAGGTGATGGGATGTTACATTAAACGTGTTTCAATGGAACAGCAGGGCCCAAAGTAACAGATGTCCCAAAGTGCGTTTAGCAAAGCGGACATTTGTTCATCTCCTGCCGTGCACTTTGGTCTCCCCAGTTCAACAAGCACCTGTTTGTGCACATTGGCCAGTCCAACCCGAGCTACAGCGATGCCTATCTGGAGTCTGTGGACATCCGGCAGATCTACGACAAGTTCCCCGAGAAGAAAGGAGGCCTGAAGGACCTGTTCGACAAAGGGCCACACAACGCGTTTTTTCTCGTCAAGTTCTGGGTAAAATAAATCATCTTTATTTTTGAGAGAAATCCAGTCCTGATCAGCCCAATCCCATTCTGTTAGCTCCCTTGATTTCCTTTTTTTTAAAATTATTACGTTGGATAAATTGTTTCAATGTCAAATGAAAAGCCGTTTCATTTGTGCAAAGCTCAGTCCTGTATCATAAGAGCACATAATCCTCCCAGAGTCACGGCGCTGAAGTGAGTCAACAGCGAATGCTCTTGTTAATGTTTTGTAGCACCTGTCGGCTGATAATGGCACCGGCGGTGTCAACTTTGTTGGGATAGTTTAAGCCTTGGAGCTAAAGGAACTCAAGTGTGATTTAAAGCCAGATTCAACAGAAAGCCAAACGCTCCCATGACCTGATCGCTTGGTTCATTTGCCGGCAAAGAGGGCAATGCAGCTCCGACGTGGGTGTATTTGTGTGTGACTGTCAGGTGTGTGTGGGTGTGTGTGTGTGTGTGTGTGTGTGTGTGTGTGTGTGTGTGTGTGTGTGTGTGAGCGTGTGTGTGACAGCAGCCTTGGGGAGAGTGGCAAGTCTGATCTTTCACCAGAGGAAACGTGAAACCAAGCACCTGTCTCAGCGCTATTAGACCACCCCCCCCCTCCTTAACTTATTTATAGATATGCCCCCCCCCCCCCCCAAATAAAACCACACATACATACACATACAGACTAAGAACTGAAGACATATATTCCTGAATATAGAATAAATATTCAAACTGTAAATGGGGCGTTGAAGAGGAGAGCG
This sequence comes from Pungitius pungitius, assembly GCF_949316345.1. NCBI lineage: Eukaryota > Metazoa > Chordata > Actinopteri > Perciformes > Gasterosteidae > Pungitius > Pungitius pungitius. Next base: position 18,669,853 of record NC_084905.1, read on the forward strand.
AGAGACGGACACAGGAGGAGAGTGAAGGTGAAATCAGTCCCATTTCTGTTTATCACTGACTGAAGTATCAAGAAACTGTAGATTTAGAGCTAAAAGTGCGTGATTAGCGTCGATTACTTCAAACAAAGATTGGATCAACGAAAGAAGAAATCAAATCATAATCAATTGAAAGTACAAGATGACAAACATCATCTTGGTTGTCAGACTATTTTAATTAGCAGGTGCATTGGATTAATGACCCTTTATAACCTGTGGACGACCTTTACTTGTGGTTGGAAACTCATTTAGTTCAGCAATGTATTATTTCATTGACCCACGTATATGAAAGCAAATAAAAACCCAAACAGATCTCACTGCTGCATAAATATCCTCCTTCCATTGAACAAGCTACCGAGCACAATCAATGTCAATGTCAATGGGGCCTAGCAGTACCATGCACTCTGCATGTATTTTCATCTTTACTATGGGGGACGCGGGGGGGGGGGTCTGCGTGCTCTGACTGAGCCTTGAGAGGTTGTCCGAGGCTATAGGCGTCGTGCCTAGCGTGCTCTCTGCCTGCTGTGACCTCCCCCCCCTGGGAAAATACTGGCTTACTGGCAGGCCCCCGTTTCAGTAGCACCTAAAGCACTGACCCAGACGGCCACCCCAGAGAACACCACCATGAACGATGTTAGTCCTACCATGGTGTCCATCGATCACGTCAACGTGCTCCAGCCTCACCAGAGCACAGATCTGACACCATGTTGAGGCCACGTGATGGTACAGCAGTATTCTGCAGGTCTATCTTTAAATAGCGCTCCGTAGAGGAGGTCCTTGTAGATCTCAGCAGCCTTCTGAAGGGGTTGTGGATCCTTTTGGATAATGCTGTTCTGAGATGTTGAGGGTGGAGGGGAAAGAATGCCATGGCATCACCTTCACTGCTGCTTCGTCCTCTGAACGGGTTGCGTTCGAGGGCCATCAGATCCGGTGGATGGTCTCACGCGGCGTTTACGGCTGCGGTTCCGAGTGCCAAAGACGCTGAATGTCAAGTTCAACTCGTTGCCCCGCAGTCTCACACCACCAGGTGGCTGCTTTGTAGGCATGTACACGCCCCCCCCCCCCCCCCCCCTTCCCCCCCTTTCCTCTCACATGTTTTGACCGCCACATTATTTATTGTATGGAGATAAAAAAGCCATTGGTGAGTGACACCACCGTGAAAGAAGTCTTCTCCCGTCCTTTGAAAAAGCAGCTGGTCAAGCCGTGGCATTTGATCCAGGGGTGAGCCGCTAGAGGGGATGAGTGGCCATATATCACCAAGAAAAAAAAAAGGGAGCGAGAGGGCAAGGGACACAACGAGGGACGTAGGGGGGGTCGCAGATATGTGGCGGGAGGGGGAGGGACAGCAACAGGTCATCCGTCGATGAAAATACTCGGTGATGCCAAAGGCCTTTCTGACACACTGTCCCCTCTCTGTTTGTTCATTTCCACTGCTCCAATTCTCAAGGCATCCGTGACAAAACACAGAAAAAAATGCTACAAAACCGCCGGGCATTTCAATACTGGGAAAAAAAAAGCACAAAAAAAAACACGGCCGTATGAAATAAACCAAATGAAATCCTCAACACATCTGTAAATGCGATAACCGCATTACGCCATTTAAATGGCGCCTGCTTTTGACGCGGCCGCGGCGGGACAACCACATGGTAGGTTGAGTGGCCTGGGGGGCGTCGCTGAGGCGCAGGTCGCCATGGTGACGGTGACAGGCGGGCCCCGGCCCGCCTCCAAAGCTATGGCCTCGCAGATTGAATTTCCAGCCAGACCCCCCCGGGCTGTCGGCCCGCCCCGCGCCCCCGCCTCCCCCGCCTCCCACCCCCCCCCCCCCCTCGCAGCGCCCCGTGGGCCTGTCCTAACGGATCGTCTCGCGCCTTTGAAGTGCGGGGGGGAATCCGATTTGAGCCGGGCCCTGCTAAATTGTTACACAGCACAGCCTGCCCGCCGTGATCTAATCAGCCAATTGCACGCTGCTTGATTGTAATTGGATGAATTCCCTCGCAGGGCTGTTAGGGAAGCAGGGAATGGCGGTTTGGGGAGGGTCACCAGGCCCGAGGGATGAAGACAAATAGAGGAATTACACAGGCCGGGGATGAAGATGAACGGCGTCGTGAGGGCATTGAGAGGAGGCTGAGCGGTGTCTCAATGGCCCATTAGGAGACAAGAGCCCGACAGGGGGGGGGGGGGGGGGGGGGGGGAAAGGTAAGACAGCCCAGCTGTCTGACGGAGGACACGGACGCCTCAGTATGATCCAAAATCAGATTATATGCTACTTGCCTTGATTCAAACTCAACCCGGTGTAAGGATCAGCGGCGGGTGAATCTCGACCCACGTGAGGATGAAGATACTTGACTCCGCGCAAATTCAACTAGTGAGGTCATGTGTTTGAAGTAGGAAGTGTCATTGGATCAGTTTCAGTCGTTGCTAAGCATCATGCAACAAAACAGGCCTTGTTTCTTTTTTTGAAGATACAACCTAGCTGAATTAAATATGAAGACCCGCTTTCAACAGCTAAGAAACGTATAATAATATATAACACACACACACATATATACAATATAAACTTTTACTTTCATTTATAAAAGTTTGCATCCGTGTGCTCTGCTTCTCATGTGGATGTTTCTTGATGTTTATGACTTCATGGGTCATGAGGTTACACCTCCGGATGCTCCTCACACACCTCACTAGCAGATCGACTTATGGATGGATGTCCTGGTACTGTTGGTGGAAATTGATTGATGCTATAGCTAACTTTTTTTCGTTGCATATATTGATAAATAGGTGCAAAGTGTGACTGTAGATTTTGTTGTGTTTAAAACGGTAAATTTTCTTGATTTTCTTGATTATTCGCGAAAAGAAATGCACAGCATCTTGTGAAGTAGGCGGGTAAATCGGGGCCGTGGATCCTCATGCATGCCCCCGTGCACCAGCAGGCTGCGACAGTGGCTCCTTTGTCGGGTCGGACCGATGGGCGCGTGTTGGTATTAGTTGATCCTGACGCGGGGTTTGTTTTTCGTCCCTCCAGGCGGACCTCAGTATCAACCTGCAGGATGACAGCAGCTTCTTCTACGGGGTTTCCAGTCAGTATGAGAGCTCTGAGAACATGATCATCACCTCATCCACCAAAGTCTGCTCTTTCGGCAAGCAAGTGGTGGAGAAAGTGGAGGTAAGACAATGGGGGGGTTCTCATTTAAACTAGTCGGGTGTGTGCCTCTATGTCAGCAAATGACTCTGTGTTTATCATGAAACATTATAAAGCTAAAATTACCCAAATTACTTCACCATCATAATCCAGATGGGAGGAAGTCGTGCTTATCTATTGATTGTTTTATACTGGAAAGAGTCGTACAAAGAGACTCTTACAAAGAGAGTTATTATTTCTGAGTCCTGAGTTGCAGCTTCAATGTCATGAAGTCTAATTCATCTTTTAAATATTTGTTTCTTGTTTATTGGTGAACCTGAACGTTCAGAAAGACCGGAAGCCCTACACGTCAAAGACGGTTTGCATTGCTGATTGCTCAATCACTTTGGGATATTTCAGCACCAAGAGGTCACGACCAAGTCCAAACACCATTGTAAGAGCCATTATGCTCTCTTTTTGACTGTTGTAGTTCCCCTGGAGAACACTGGGTGGAGTATGGGTTTAAGGTGTATGTAGATAATCAGGGAGCAAGGGAAGCCAGGTGTTGGGTTTTACGGTGTATATAGATAATCAGAGAGCAAGGGAATGGGGGTGTTGGGGAAGCAAACAGTTTTTGACCGTGAGGATCAAGGGTGAGGATCAAGAGTCATGGTGCATCAGAACTATGGATTGTAACATGTTTGAGCATCAGAACTGAGCAAAAAATAAAGAAGATAAAATGCAGTATTGGACTGGAACTGGATTCATTTGGAACCACGCGTCAGATAGCCCTACAAAACACCTCTACTAGTGACAAGATGGTAAATTGTCGCTACAACCATTATCACTCAGAGGGGTGAATGGCTGCTCCTACTGCGGATGGATTCCACTCAATTACCCACTGATCTGTAGTCAGGAAGCAGACGGGACTAACACATCTCCCCGGCATGACTAACCGCTACGCTCGTTACGTTAACTGGACGAAAAAGTGCCCCCCCCCCCCCCCCCCTCTCCCGCCTCCCCCACTGCAGCTGCGTCTGATGGATTGCACAATATAAACACACACACACGTGGCTAGGTAGAGCCATCTGATGATATTTAATGGCTCCGTGATTTGATCACTGTTGTCACAAAGAAATGTTTATTGCCATAACCGGCATGCCATATGCTGCATTCATTATATTAGATCACAGTTTATCGCATCCATGTTCGCATCCAATGAATCAAATTGCGTTTCGGTGGAATATGTGTTCCTTCTTCTTTTACAGAAGTGTTTTAAATTCTCTTAGCGCATGGTATATGTCCTCATGAATTGGGCGGCATGCTTTTATCGTGTCTTTGTTTTGTTTTTTCTAGACGGAGTATGCGCACTTTGAGAACGGACGCTACGTGTTTCGGATCCATCGCTCCCCTTTGTGTGAATACATGATCAACTTTATCCACAAGCTTAAACACCTGCCGGAGAAGTACATGATGAACAGCGTACTGGAGAACTTCACTATCCTACAGGTATCCTGACAACAGCCACCAGGGACATACTGTACCTTAAAAGTGTGTATTGGTGCTGAGGACTGCTCTTCTGGTCTTATAAAAACATTTTCAGTTATGCTGTTAAATACTAAACTTAACTAAAACTGGTTTTATAGGAGCAATGTGTTGATATTGTCACCAATAGAGACATGACGATAAATGTCACGTCTGAGGTATCAGACGTCATTTCTGACAGCGATGATACTGTAGAAGATTAAAGTTGCCGGTAACATCCAACATTCCGAGATTTCTCGTTCCCCCCCCCCCCCCCCCCCCATTTCCTGCCCACACAATTCTGTATTTGTTTGTATTTATGCTAAGCTAAGCTTAAATCTGGGACTAGGGACACGAGAGTGGAATCAATTATCAGCAATTGCTTTTAGAAACTTGAATACGATACCAGCGTAGTGATTGAGGAACGTCAACGAGTAATCACGTCTTCTGTTCGTAGAATGTATTTGCTCTGCTCCTGAGGCGTAAAGAGGCATAAACCCGCTGACTTAAAATGTTTTTAGGATGTGAGTCATTGTCTGCAGCTCATTCGTGCCTTGAAAACATCGTTCATATAGTTCTATTCTAATATGACTAAGGAGATGAGGCACATAGGGCCACAGGGACATTTGTAAAGAGGGAAACAGGGAAAGTGCCTTTAATCCTGCTCTCAGAAGGAATATAGTGACGCCGTGATATTTCAGATGGAGTTTCTTGCAGAGTTTAAATATTTCATCCATTCTACTGTAAGTTTGGAGTTTTTTTTTTCTTTTTCTGAATGAGTAGTCCTTAGTAAAGCGAACAGAGGACAGAGGGAAGCGAATAGACCAGAGCCTATCGCCATAGTAACAAAGTGGTCCCCCGAGCACCAGGGTTCAAAGAAATGGGTGTTCCTTCCGTCGGAGGGCTGCATTCCTTCAGGACGGGGGGGGGGGGGGGGAGACAAGGAGCATATTGAGCCCACGCTGACGGCAGCATGTCTCTGAATGGGCCGATTTACGGCACACAAACACATGGGCCCACTGGCCTCAGACACGCGGGAGAGACGACGCACCGGTGCATTCGCAGACTCCGCCCTGTGTTCAGTGCAACGTGCACCGAGCGGATGCAGATGCATCGGCCCACTCCCTCCTGATGTGTGTGTGGACGCACATTAGCACATAGAACGGCAGGACTTTTCAAACAGACATCATGCATCATTTATAATTCACTATTATTTAATATTAATGCTATCATAGATATTAAATTAAATAATTTAAGTTAAATTAAATCATTTAACTCTCCATTAGGGTGAGTCCTTGACAAAAAGCTATCGAAAAGCAGCATTTGAAATATTTGACCAATTTATGTTTTTCATTTTGTACGTTTTTTTTTATATATAAGTATACAAAATATATAAAACAAAATAAATTATCATTGAGATGTTTCTCAAACGCACAACGAATTACATGCTTCTCTGCTAACTAGAAGAAGAACACATTCAAATACAAGTAACCAAGGTTACAAGAGTTTTAACCCCAGCCCCCAATGATTGACCGAGCAGTACCTTGTGTGTCTTCTTTGTCCACAGGTGGTGACCAACAGGGACACACTGGAAACCCTCCTGTGCATAGCCTACGTCTTTGAGGTGTCCACCAGTGAGCACGGCGCCCAGCATCACATCTACAGGCTCGTCAAAGACTGAGCCGGGCCTCACAGCTGGGACTTGACCTGCTCCAGACCACTCGTAGCACCTCAGTGAGCAGCAACACTAAACAATGGACTACTCCCCTCCGTAAGCCTATGAGCTGAGAGCCTGCAACTCCATCAGAAGCCCAGAGAAACACGGGCTCTGTCGGCAGGAGCGCGAGGACCGCCGGGGGGGGGGGGGGTAGAACAGGTGGATTTGGGATCGTGGAAGCTGAGAAAAGGCATTTGTGTGGAAAAGTGGCAGGTGAAAAAAAATAAAAATAAAGAGAGAGAGAAGAGGACCACGATGCGCCGTGTTCTCTAAACCAAAGGAGCCCCGAACAAGACCTGGATGAGAAAGTTGTCATTGTTGGTGTTTTTCATCTCGTTTTACTAGTGCTTGTTTTTTGGGATTTAAATTATTTTAAAGACGTGCATGTGCAGGGGGGGACGTCTGCCGCGGATGAGTTTGGCTGCCTCAGGGTGCCACCTAGTGACTTAAATATAAATAACAATGGGGCGAAATAGTAGGAGTACACTGAAAATCCCTCCTTTGCACATCCATGAAATATCACTGTTTTTGTGCCAATAGTTTGTGTTATTTTAGAAGAGGCGTACAGTGCCACATCCATCTCCTCTCACCACAGTTCTGAAGATAAGAGGCTAAAATGATTTAAAAGTGCTACTGCGTTTACTTTGTTTGACGTTTAATGTTAAATGTGTCTTGTATTGTCTTACTGTTTTTGATTAAAATGATCTGACTACCACAAAAGGCACATAGTAACACTGCTAACTTGAAGCAGACTGAGGTCTGTGAGCTGATTACAGAGGTTTACTGTAACTGCACGTTGCCCTGAAGTGACGGATGAAAATACAGGTGTTTCTTACATACGTAACCCATCTGTTGCCGTATTTCTTTCTGCATTCAATATTCTGCAATATGTGACATACTCATAACAACCCATAATGTGTTTTTTTTATTTTTACGTCTGCCCTGTTTCTATAGTGAAGTATACTATAGTTGGGCTGCAGGGATCATGAATGTAACTTTATGCAGAGATTTCTCGCCACACATGCAATCCACTTCATTTTCGAATGTTCTGTTAATCCCACCTAAAGTCCCACAATGCAACGCACAAATGTAATGGAGGCGCTGCTTGCAGCTGAAAAACATTAATAACAGATGTTGGGGAGACAAGTTATAGAAGACATCAGAATTCAAAAGGCTAAATAGCTTCAACAATCATTTCCAGTACTAATTCATCCGTTGAGTATTTAAATTGGCAGTTGTTCCAAAGTCACCCTATTATTATTTTTTAATGTAGGTACACTATCTAATTTGTATAGTAAATGAAAACATATTATATAGGGCCGGGACTCGATTAAAAATATGAATCTAATTAATTAGAGGCTTTGTAATTAATTAATCGAAATTAATCGCATTTTAATTGCATAAATATTTGACCTGAGAATTGTGAGAAGTAATTTTTTTCACATGGATTTTTATTTTTGTTCAACCAATTCCAGCAGACAAGTGTAGAAATAGCATATTTAGAAATATAGTACTTTCAGAAATTCAGGTAGCCTATAGGTAAGTAGACCTTCTGTAAACTATATTTTTTTAAGTAGACCAATACTTTCAAGTACATTCAGAACATTGGATATTTTTTCAGACGTGGACTTAGTTACCTTGGTCCTTAAACCAGTCATCTGGTGCAGTGTGGGTTGGGTGTGGGTCCTTGTACTCTGGTCGGGCTAACGTCCACGCTAGCTGCTAATTGTTTTGCGTTGAGGTGATACTTGAGGCTCGATGCGAATTCCTTGTTGCACAGCTTGCACACAACCATGCTCTTATCGACGCTTCCATCCGTGTGTTTATTATAATAAGATTTCCCATTCACGGGGCCAACCGACACGGTCTCGTTAGCTTCTTCGTTCATGTTCACTGTGGTTTGTTGTTGTCTGAAGTCATGAACGCTAGTTGGTGCTCCAGTATAATCGGTCCTCCGAAACTCATCCAGTGAGAAACGTTCCGCGGTGCAAAAAATAAGTGTAAAAATGCGTAAAAAATGTTTAATGTGTTATTATTTGTGTAATTAATTAATCTTAATTCACATAGTAATTAATCGTAATTAACGCGCTAAAGTCCCGGCCCTAATTTTAAATTACAGTTACACTGTGAATCATCGTGAGTTCTGGTGTCTCTAGTGGAATCAAAGCTGACCTTCCTGATCCACCTTTGGGATTTGATTCTCTCTCCTCAAGGTGCCATGTGTCAAACGTGTTTATTTCTTCCGGGATTTATTCTCCACTCAGCTGAGGAGGACCCTCAGACTGGTTTAGCTCCATAGGGGAGTCGGTATGGATCCTCTCAATTCACACGCGTGCATCAGCACACATGTCGAAAAAAGTGAAATAAGGATCACAGCATAAAAGTAGTGAAATCAACTAGGGCTTTATTAGAAATGCCATTATATGACTTTACTTGACCTGCAATTCTATTATAACGGTATGGAACGGTTGTGGATTCAAGCCTGAGAATCTATGAGAATTGAGGTTGGATTCAAAAGCATCAACAGGTGTGTGGTGGAACAGTGCAGGGAGATAGCAGGAAGACTGAAGTGTGGAGGATCCTCAGTTCAAACCTGCTCTCTCAGAAGGAGGGTTTGGTTGCAGTCAGGGCTTCAAACTGTAAACTTTGAAACAGTTTTGAGGTTTAGTAAACAATCCCAAGGTCTAATAAGAGAAACGGACACAATGAGACATGTGCTTGAATAGCACAAGGGAACAACTGAGGGGCTGCAGGCTCCAACCTGCTGTCTGAGGTTGTGGGTTCATGCCCCCTTCATGCAGACATCACTTCTGCTTTGAAAGAGTTGTGAGGTTTGAGTAGCAGTCTCAAGGTTAAATACGAGAAACAAAAATTTAATTTGTGCATGGTGAGGTAGTGCATCACAAGAGCAGAGGAGCTACTGTCCTTACCCTGTAAGTTGTGGGTTCAAGCCCAGTCTTGGGTTTGAGCCTTTGGCTTTACTTCAGGTTTGAGTAGCAATCTCAAGGTTAAATACAACAAACAAAGGTAGTTGTGGGGGCATTGTCCCCACTGGTTGTTTCAGAGAAGTGTACCCTGGGGGTTATGCAGAAACACAAGGCGCGTTCACTTGGTTATGATGGCATTGTCAAGAATGATGAAGAATCTTTTGAATGATGAAGTAACTAAATTTGATGTTAATTGCTTTGCTTTTAGCACTTATTAGCCATGCTACGTAGCCTATAGGGTTCCACCTTTTTGACGGGAGAGAAGGCCAGATGAGTCAGTAAAGATGAGTCTCATTCAGTGGTCACACTGACATGAAACTTATTACAGCCTCTGAGGGCCCTTTTCAAGACAATCACATGTTTGTCTACTTCAGGGCATCCTGTGGACAACCTTAAACTGACAGTCTGGCACAGGGTGTAGATTTATTTACCCTTTTTAGTGCATCCACCCTCCAATTCTCTGTTACATTCAAATTCAACTCACTTGTGCCTTTACCAATGCAGGAAGGATGAATAGCATGGTTGAGTTACCCAAAACTAAAAAAGGATTTAGGAAGAGCCACCATGTCCCTTGAGGGTTGAACCCAGATAAGGTTTAAAGTACAGAAATTTGGGGCATTTGGCATTAGTGACAGGGACGTGTAGGTTGCTCCATCTAAGATCATTCCAGTCATGTCATGGGAAAAAAAATATTGTGAAAAAAGTCAAAATATGTAGGGTCAAAAAAGAAAAGATTTTTTTTTAAATAATAGGTAAAACATTATAAAAAAATATATGTAACGTCAACATATATATATATATATATATATATATATATATAAAATATATATGTCTAGGACATATTGCAAAATGTGGACCTAGCTATTGTTAAATGGAAGTGGGTGCTGCCACCTGGTGGTTGCAAGATTTTACTCTTTTCCTGTTCACTTTAATTTAAAGCTTCACATAATGGCTTATAAAGACTTATATGGTAATAAACTGACGGATAATCCGTTTCAAAGAGGTTAACATACCATCTTTTAATGACAATGATTTAAAGCAACAAAGGATTTTGTCTGTTTTCTTCAATAGAAGTTTCCCCTAAATTGCAGTTTACCACCTGATCCCCATAAGCTCTTTATGCAAAAGGTAATTTAAACTCCCAGGTGTAAATTGAGCACATGGCACACAGTGAAGGAGAGAAAAGCTCACCACCAAACAGGTGGACTAAATACAAAACCAGGAGGAAAAGGATCGCTGGGATAATCCCAAAACAAAGAAGGCAGGCAGATTTCTGCAGTTATGGCAATCTATTATCTGATGTCTGACCTCTTTATATGAGTATATGAGAAATAACCTTTAGTAGAGTATACCTTTAGTTTAATTGTGCAAAAAATAGAGCAAGATTAGCCTTATAGTGAGTTCTTTGTGGTTCATTAATACTCGCAATGTAGAGATGCAATTAAATCGGTTGAGTTACACAGAAGGTCAAAAGTCTTGACTAAAATAGAAAATAATCTAATGCTCCCATGTTACGCAGTTGTGAACATAAAACCCACATAAGAGACTTTCGAAATCCCCCCATAGATGAGTCAAATACAAAGACTGAGTATTGGCTTTCCATAAAATGAGATTAACTTAAAGGTTACATTACTTGCAGTGAAATAATGTGTCTCTTTAATTTTTTTATTTTGTTCCACCCCTATAAACTGATATATTCTATATTATTGTATGAATATGACTGACTTGAATTAGTACACATTTCTAGTCATCTTTCTTTCCCCATTTGATTCTTCATTCCAAATTCGGGGACACAGCTGCACACTTTACGCACACTTTACGCACTGCCGGGTCTCCTCCTCCATGGTCCGAGGCTGCGACACACCTGGAGAAAAACAGACTACTCCACGCGCGTCAAACTCCAACCCATTGGCTCCACAGCCATGTCGGTGCCCGGTCCACATGGTGATCTGACGCTGTCCGACCTGCATTACGCGCAATGAACGTCACGCGGGGCTTGCTGACGGTTCTGAGCCTGCTGAGCCACACCGAGTCGCGGTGCTCTCCGACGTCGTATTATAAGAACTGCTGGATTCGACGATTTCCCGGGTTTTTCATCGACATCGAGGAGTCCCAGCGGAGAGGAGCGCAGCTCATGAAGTTCTACCAGGAGGAGACTGCGCTGAAATGCAGCCGCGCCTGTTGCCTCACGAGGAACTGTAAGTCCCACGCGTGTGGCTTTTGTTTTGTTTTTTTGTTCCTCCCTGATTTTCTTTTCTTTCCTCTCATAGTTTCCTGTAATCTTGCCGTATTTCACTACGATACCACCCAAGAGAACTGCTTCCACCTGCACTGTCCCACCCTGGAGAGCTGCATTCTCAGCCACAGAAGAAACGTAGTTCTGTATAATATCACAAAGGGTAAGAGCTGTTTTAATTCTAATTGGGCATGCAGAAACACGTGGTCATCATAAATGCTCCATCTCTGTAAAACCCAACCCAATCAGAATTACCTCAAACTAAATAATTAGTAACAATCTTACAATATATAGTTTTCTTATTTAATTTGTGTGAATAGCTCTGCTCCTACTACTACAATACAAATACATACTATACCAATTTTTACATTTTATGGAATTATTATATTTATATTTTCACTGATTAAAAATGTTGAACATATACCTTTTAAATGCAGTACGTCTCCGTATGTCAGCAACAAGAGTCTTTGTTTCTTAGGCGTGGATCCCGACCTGTTGGTGTTCGGGAAACACTTCACCTCCAACGTGCGCGTCTTACCCCACCACTACGGCCGGGGAAACGCCTCGGAGCCGCTGCCCTCTGACAAACGCCACTTCATCCACCCTCCTCCGCCCCCCGCGCCGCCTCTGACCTCAGCGGCCACCGTGCAAACCCCCACGAGCCCCGCGACTCCCACGACCTCCACGACCTCCACGACCCCCACAAGCCCCACCGCGACGCAGCACAGCGCCACTCGGCCGTCGACCCTCCACGCGACTACAGTTCCCGTACCTTCCACTCCAGAGGCCCCGCTGGCTTCCGGGAACCATGCACAAACAACAACCACCACCACCACCACAAACCCGGCCGTCTCCACCACTTCTCTGGCCGCGCCTCCTCCCCCCAGCACGGCACACACCTCCGCGGCCTCCTCTGCCGCAGCCTCGCAGCCTTCCGCTCCCGCCACCAGCTCCGGCCCCCTCCCGACTTCCCCGGCCCCCGTGGCCAGCGCAGAGAGCGGCGAGCAGAGCCCCAACAACACCGGGGCCGGTCCGTTGGGGAACCACACCGCGGGCAGCGGCGGGGGGGACGTCGGCGAGGCGGGAGCCGGCTGGCACGCCGCGGCCGCCGCCCACACGCTGCTGGTGGCGGTGGCCGTCTGCGTCGCAGTGGCGGTGGGCTGCTGCTGCTGCTGCTCCGTCCTGCTGGTGGTGAGCTGGAGGGGTCAGAGGAAGAGGATGGGATGCTACCGGGCGTCGTGGCGAGGGAGAAGGGGCTCCACGCGCCTGATCAAATACGTCCTGGTCAGAGAGAACACCTGAAGGGCCTGGAGGGCCCGAGGGAAGAAGAGATGATGGGACTGATGCTTCTCGTTTGTTTACAGGAAGGTTTTAAAAGGAGGGAATCCAGGCTGAAGAGACACTTCATTGACATGAATATTAATTTATATTTTTGTAAAAGAGTTTTAGATTATTTAATGGAACTGACATGGATGGATTTGCTTTGTTTGAAGCTGATGCATTGAGGTTACAGCTCTGTATATTTAGGGTGAGACCCCCAGACTAGAGGAGAGAAAACAGACACAATAGCTTCCTATGCTTCTCTGTTTAGCCTTAACTCACCAAAAGGTGTGTGTATATATATATATATATATATATATATATATATATCATTCCAAAAAAATGTTAGTACCAAAACGAAGTCTTAGTGTAAGATTGCAAAATTACACATTTTACATATTTCAAATTATTTTTACCCCCAGAAAAAAAGGGTTCTAAACTTTTAAACTTCCATAATTATTTTGTCTACATAACTTGTCTCATACTCTCACATTCATACCTAATCCATGCTTCACCTTCCAGTGGTATCTATAAAGGTCTTTACTAAATGTTTGTTCACGTCATCCATGGCCTGATTTAGGGAACATTGTTTTACTAACAACATGGTAAATGAATATCCGAAATCCCATCGGTAAAAACCTTAAACATGTCACTAAATGAAATCACTTTCAATCACTTTCAAACTGGCTATGGACACATTTGATGAATTTAATTCCCAATTCCAATCTAATTTGTTAACTGGGGAAGTTTTGGGATATCTGTTGAACGTTTTACCCTCTTCACCTGTGGTGTCCCCACTGAACCAGCTGTGTGTCCTTTGAGGGATTACCCAATTACTACTAGCTAGGATATAGCTTTCTATAACGACGCAATGACTTGTGACATAAGAGCCAAACAAAGTCGATTCATTTGACCCCAGCAAATTTGCCTCAAGAAAGACGATATGACGTCCGTTCGGGGCGGGCACACATTTACCTCCGAGACTTTAAGGCGATGTCGATTCAGTCCGTTTCCTACGCCGGCCTTAAGTGGGACTTGATGGGCTGTAAGAAAAGAGACGGCTACACTCTGGGATGGCGGCGTTTAACCCTCCTTCAGTCTCAGCGCATCAGTCTCAGCGCATCGGGTTTCTCCTGAAGAACGACTCGCCGCTGAAAGCCTCCTTTCACCGGGGCTCCACTGGGGCGCCTTTCATCACCCAAAAAGCTTTCAGCGTCAGGCACACGAGGTTCACGCAGCTGTTAAGCTTCAACAACAGCAGCATCCATTAGGCTTTTATTGGTTTTTGTATTCAAGACAGTACCACACAACCGTTGAGCTAATTGAACAATAATGCAAGTGATCTGACACCGGGGTGTAGAGTGTTTCACGTTTTTGTGAACCCTCCTGCTCTCCCCCCCCCCATCTTTGTGTAAACACATTCGTGTCACAGGTGGAGCACTTTCTTCACGGCCTCCTTGTACCGCATCACGGCGCCCTCGCTCTCCCCTTCGTTCTTCAACCTCGTGACGCTGTCCTTGTACTCCCGCACCTCCCTCCTGCCCAGCAGCTGCTCCCGCGCCTCCTCGCCTCCTCCCTCGACGCGTAGCAGCGTGTCCAGGAGGTTCCTCTGGGACGGGCTGCCCTCCCAGCTGTACTCCTCCATGTCCGCCGCGCTCTTCTCCGCCTCCCACGGCTCCGTTTTCTGAGGACGGAGCACAAGTTGTCAACTTCACGTGGGCACTGCAATCAGGGTTGTCTGTGGCATTCCCTCTGAACTGTGAACCCATTATGGCACCAGATGTAAACCTCTGATGCTCCTCTCACAGAGATAGTATTTCTCTTTATTCCCCCCCCGAAAACAACGCGCCCCATTGTGCGGCGGCCCTCAGCCCGGCTGCCCTGCGGGTGTTTGAGGTTAATGAGCGCCGTTACCCCGCCAAGCGCCTCTCCGATCTTACGCCACGTCCCAGAGCGGGTCCGGGAGGAGGCGTGCTAGACACCCGCACGCGGATCACTGGCCCGGAGAGTTTAGTCACTCCGTGACGCATCACGTTTTTTTTAGTTTATTGATCGGACAGGAGCTGGGATGGAAGCAGCTTTTTTTAGTGCCGAACTTCCCTCTGTGGGTCGGGGGCGGCTCGGAGCATTCTGGGCTGCCACCGACTGGAATTAAGATAGAATCTCCTCGGTGGCTGCTGACAACGGGCCCCTTTGTGGGCTAGCGTTACAGCCCCCCCGTGGCCCACGCCACTCTCGCCGCCTCCACAGGCCTGCAGGACGAGCACTGTGCCTCCCATTGTGCCACCAAAAGGGCAGCGGACAGTGTTCTGCGCGCTGGCCCGGACACCTTCTCCAAACAGAGAGATGAGAGATTTTTTTTTTTTTTTTTTTAAAGCTCCTAATGGCAAAGGTTGCACAAGGGAACTCATTTGCTTTTTTTTTTTTTTTTTTTTTGGGGCTGCGAATTCCGGTGAACGGAAGCTGGGCTAATGACCCGGTGGCAGACTCCTCTGATGCGGCATGGCTGGCTTACTGCGAATAAACAGCATCGGGGTCAACACCCGATAGGGTCGCTCGTTACACACACACCCCCCCCCAATCTGTGGAGAAATGTCAACTGGACAAAGCTGCCGTTTGCCGTCCTCCTGCCCATTCAAGTCTGATACCTCCCTAATGGGCCTAGTGCCTCAGATCGCACAGCGAGATGGACATGGACTCCCCTGGTAGAGGCTGCAGTGCCGTGTCGCTGGATGGAAATGTCACCAGGAAAAAAAAACCTTCATTACCAGACTAAAAGCAAGGCTGTAAGCTTAAAAGAAACAGCCAATCGGTCATTAATATTAATAAAAGCACAACAATAATAACGTTTTGAGACGTAAACGTAGTCTCCCATCTCACTATGCCACTTAATTCATAGAACTTTATTTTATTAGTAATTCTACACACCCATGCTCCAATACAGTCGTGGTATCTTGCATGTGAAACTCTGATGGAAGTGCGTGTCGGGTCACTGTGACTCCGTCGTGGACACAAACGCGGGGGTTCAGAGAGAAGACAAATACTTTGAACTCACCCAGGACTCGTGGTAAAGGACCGTGAGCAGGTACATGGCGTGGTCCTGATTCTGCTGTCTCAATGGGCACCTGGTGGAGACGAAGATGAAGCGATTCAGTGCGTCCGTCTCGTTTCCTCACTTCATCATTCGGGGTACTGAGGCCTCGGGGGGGGCAGTGTTTACCTGTCAGTCGTGATGGTGAGCGTGTCGGTGTCTTTGCAGTATCTCTCCCCCACGAGTTTGAGCATTTTCTTCAATGCGTGGTCATCCAGATTCAAACTGGACAACTTCACCTGCGACGGCAATGGCGTCATTAGATTACAGCACGGCATGGTTCAGGTCCTTGTTTTTCCCCCACATGAAGCTTTGCAGCGTCAAGAGAAGCAAAAAAAAGACTCAAACATGGGAGCAGATTCAAAACCCCTCTGTCCTCAGATACAATAAAACCGCAATCCACATTAGAAACAATGTGTCTTTTTTAAAACCTGTATACAGATTAAACTACCCCTTTTTGTGGAAAATACAATTGTATACTTGCCATCACTCAGATAAACTAAGCCGCTGAGCCCAACGGATAGTTTAGAGAAAAACAAACAGATTACTGCTTTGGTTTTTGATTTATATAATTTGTACAAATGCAACAGTCATGAGCAATAGAATGTGAACCTCAGCTCGTACGGTCGCGACCTGCGGACAACTTTGCTACCCCGCGGCTATCAGCACGTCTAAATTAACGCCAAAATGACTGAAGGCAACCCACGACACACGTTCGTCATTGAAAAGATGGATTGCGTTTTTGATGAACTGAAACTGAGAGATTTGCCCTCCAATCTATTTTTTTTCCCCTGCCTAATCCAGCTGGATTAATGTCTGAATAAATCCCACGTGCCAATGTAATCCAACGCAAAGTGTCACTGAAGCAGACAGCTGCTGATTAATTGTAAAAAATAAAAATATTTTTTAAAAAAAAAGACATTTTCACCCGGGACGATTACAGATTTGTTTAAATTTTGTTGTCCGGTGGATGAGTCCAACAAAAAGTTTTTTCTATTATTGTCAACACATGGAAACAAACTGGGGCAGTTAAGCATGAAGTGGAACAGCACTCTTTGAATGTGTCGCTCAGTTCTATAGGCCAACAATTCACACGGAATGAAACCAAATGTTGAAATTTTAAGCGCTTCGTACAAAAAGGTCTTTTATTCTGTATTTGATAAACCTTACGCGCGAGTGTATGGCGGAAAATCACTGTTTCGACTTTCTATTCCCTTTCTTTCATGGGCTTCTATAGTTCTGTGAATGCAGTAACTCCAACCAATCCAAAGACGGGGGGGTTGTAACCAATTAGATGTAGTGATACCATGGTGACTGGCCCCGCCCCCCTCCCTGTCAAAAAGGACAACAGCGAGCGCGCAGAAAGCAGCGGATTTGCGCTCTCTAATTTTAACAGTGATTTGCCACCATACGAGTGCTCTTTTTCACGGCTTGTTGTTTTTTTGGGGGGGGGGGGATTATGAGGAATATCAAACCGGCACAACAAATATGTCAATGATGCAATGTTTTGTTACTATTTTTCAATTAATAGATTGGCAACACACACATTTCCAAGGCTCTTAAACTAATAAAGAGCAACCGCAGAGCCTCAGCACATGTTTAAGTATAAAATGAATCCAATAAAAGGGCTGTGGTGACTGGAGACTTGGCGGCATAAATTCTTACGTTTGAGGTCACATGACGTCAGCCGGCGATCACGCATCTCTGTAAATCTCTAATCTCATTTCCGATCCCGTTTCCCTGCACACGTCTCTCTATACGTTGATGAAACCCGGTGGGGGTAGCAGGTCACCAGGTTAAAAACTTTGAAACCTTTAGCCGGGGGTGGGGGGACGGGGGGGTCGCTCACTTTGAGGTGAACGGCGCGGGCCGCTGGGTTCCGGACCGACGGGCCGGCGGACACGTAGTCCGTGCTCTCCGCTTTGATGGGGAAGTGCTCGTCGCACCTGGCGTCCGTGTCCAAGGCGGAGGGCCACTCTGTGCAGAACGCTGACAGGAGGGAGACACACACGTGTACAAACAGGAAATTAGAAAATAGCCTGATGACAAAAGCCGCCCCAAGAAAGTTTCAGAACTTCAATGTTTTGAAAATAAATAAATAAATAAATGGAAAAAAAAACCTTTCAGAGCTTCACAGTGCTTCTTGATGGCCGCCGGTGTCAAATGCAGAAAATTTGGTATCTAAAAGAGATTGAGAAATATGTAAATGTTTCAGTACAGGTGTTACAGCCATTGAATACAAAAAAGGATATTAGTATATTCTAGAATGGCACAGGAATAACTACTCCCACTTGTACGTGTGGCAAACGTTTTTTTTTTAAAGTCACAAAACATAAGAATGAAACAGCAGATTTGTTTCCCCCTGGCTGAGCTGAATAATAAAATCAATATCATTAGCACGCACGGCAGAGTTCCAGCTGTGTAGGGGATCTGCAGGTGGCTCAAGTCCAGATGCAGCAGCTGGTGTCTGGACACAGGGGCTCACTAATCCAGGTACAGAGTCAGAGTAAATAAATAAATAAAAAACGCTCCGTCTGGCAACGATTAACTCAACTGCTCATGATGGACACTCCGAGGTAAATGCTGTAATATGGAGGTGGGACGCGTGCGGGATACAAAGCAAGGACGAAATGATCCTGCTATAAGACCACGTGGAGACAGCCCTACGCCTCAATTCACCAAACTACGAACACCCCCCCCCCCCCATGCGGTAACAGCGTCTGCAGTTTGGTCCCACGTCGACTCGCCTTGATCAGCTCCAGGTTGCCCTTCTTCTCCGGAGGGACGCCTCTCTTCACGGGGTAGCCCATCCTCACGGGCAGGGGGACGGAGCCCGGTCTGAAGGGGGCCGCTGCTGGATACACGGCAGTCCAGTCCTGGTCCACAGGCATCTTTTCTGTCCTGGGCTCCCCTGGCTGCAAGGACGAGACGGGAGACAAGTGAAGCCGGCTGCACCGTCGTCACATTTCACGTGGAGCATTTTGTCCCATTTGAAATGTGTGCAGGTTGTTTAAAAAATCAACCCTGAGAACGGAGATAAAAGCTGCACACTTACTGCTCTCCTGGGCCTCCTGGCAAATTTACCACCGGCTCTATCGGGAAAACCTGAAATACGTAGTGTTGCAAGTTTAACAACCACACCACACACACAAACATTGATTATTCTGAACACGACCAAATGACAAAAGGTGTTTTGATTTTAGTTTGCCCACTGTGATTACTCATAAGACAATAAACGCTGTGTTCACTCCAACACTCATTTTGAATGTTCTATTTACTACCGTACTTTTTGATTTGACTCTGTATTATAATCTGCACTCAGAAAATAAATGAATGTGTTAATGTAAAGACAAATAACATGCAACTCTTTAGATAAGTTTTTAATTGAGATAATTTGTCTCAAGAATCAAATGTCAACATCTTAGGATGATGAGTATTTATAAAAAATATATTCTGACATTTTCTTTTACACCAACCGACGGATTGATTTAAAAACAGCAACACTTTAATTAAGGGGAGGGTCCCCCAGGTGGACCTCTAAGAACGTCCCTCGGCCCAGTTCGGACGGTGACAGGAGAAGCGCATCCCGCACGCGCCTGGACTCGGCCTTGCTAACTGCGACAAAGAGCTCAAACTACTTCAGCAGAATCTTACCGGTTTTTCCCGCAGAATAACGTGTAGACACATTCGTCGCGTAGGCGACTCTGCTCAACGGCCCCTGTAGCCCAAGACCAGAAGCACTTATTCGACCTAGAGACAGCAGCGACCTGCTTGTGTGCGAAGCCATGTTTTTTTTTTTTTCTCCGAGGACTACGGAAGCTGACAAGGGACAAACTGTGAGGTGTCGCGAAACGTTTAACAGGGCGCAGCGTGGGTGTTCAGCGCCTCCTACAGGTGAACGCATGCGTGGATGCGTAGCGAGTGATGTATGAAGGTACTTAGTGCGGGTTTTAATACTTTAAAAACATCGAAACATGGGACATCATTTTGTTCTGATTTAAATACAACAGTTTTTCTCCATTATCATTGACGGTAGTGCAACATCTCTTAAGTGCGTGTGGCGGCTTTTTCAGCACATGCGGTGCGTTCACGTGCTCCTGTTAAATTGCGTTTCCGAGTGCTGGAAATGATTCAAATGATTCATGATGTGAAACACGGCCATGCCATCGGAGAAACGTTTCTGGTTAAAACGGTTTATGTAAATTTCGATTGGATTAGCATGACTTAAATTTCAGGAAGAACCCGGGATGTTGTACAAGGTGCTTAAATATTTATAGCAGTAAAAGTAAATTACGAGATTAACTGGCTCAAACATACACGCACGTGGGGTAAATTTGCAAAGAAGTTCGTGTGCTGTTTTCTACCTTTCGGGTAGTTTCCCCTCTACTTAGTCCTACTTTTAACCTACAGTTTTTTTCTTGTGGTTTGTCGCTCATGGTGTGATTGCGACATTTCCCATTGTTCCTGAACGCAGCGGTCGTGCAGCCACAGGCTGAGATGCACTTCAAAGTGACGACGCGTCCTGCAGGCAGCATTGTCCTTTCAGTCTATTCTTTTTTTCAGCTTATAATTTTACAGCACTCGAAGACACGTTTTAACTTGTTTAATTTTCTGGATCTTACGCCACCTTTTTCCTCCAGAAAAAAAAACAAAAAAGGCGAACTTGTTTCCTCGCTAATGAGACATTTTTTTAAAATCATTATTTCACGCCGATTAACGTTACAACTTGAGGTGCGTTTCTGGAGCCAAAGGTAAGATGTGACACGCTGGTTTGACGTATTTTTCTAACTTGCTAAAGTCTAATTCTTAAAGGGTTCGGCGACGAAAATCAAATATTGACATAACATGTTCTTGATTTTGCAGCATCATTTAACAGACCCGCAGCCTGCTCCTTATGTCACTGCTCCCAGGAGGACAGCTAAGCAGGTGCAAAGGGGGGGAAGTACCGTTTTGAGGCATCGTTATTCATTTATTTCACGTGGTGCCATTTGTTTCTAAAGTCCCCCCCCCCCCCCCCTGACATGATGGGTTCAGTTTGAAACGAAAAGTCAAACAATAGTTTGTAACCGTAGCGTCCCCCTCATTGTGTCCATGCATCTTGAGTGTCAGAAACTCTATCTCCAAGGAGACGGACGCACGTGGGGCTCCTGTCATCGGCTCATCGATACCAGAGGACACACCGCCTCCAATCGGCCCTCCTCACTTGTCTCATGATGCTTTTTTCCCCCTGAACCTTTTAGGCAACAGCCGGAATAGACATTACACCCAATCATTAGGATGTGATGCTGATAGGCAGCTCCCTCTGCATATCCCTCCTCATACTTTTTTTGTATCTCCCCTTATAACTGGTTTAAGTTGAGTTTCGGCTAATGATGACCACGCAAAATTTTATTTGCTTGATTAAAATGTCCAAAGGCTGATTTACTGCAACCCGCAGGTTGTTCAGGTCTCCGCGATGTGACATGTGTGATGTGACTGAGTTTAATCGCCCACTTGTATAACAATCTGTGTTTTCTTACTCATAGACGGAAATCCCGTTACACAGTGAAAAGCTTTAATCGGCGTCTTTGGAGTAAAGCCACAACAGGTTGTCTCTGAGCCACGAGGGGCCACAGTTCAGAAGTATCATCCCACTGGAAACTGCCTTCAGTTTTTATCAGATGCTATTCTGTCGATAATATTGACCAAGAGCATTTTTATTCTAAACCCTAGCTTCAAAGTGTTTAAGAACACACACTTGTGAATACTGTGGAAATGCACTGCTGCCATTAATCACCTCATCAAGATTTTGCAGTCTGACCCTGTCGTTTGTGTAACATGGCAATGGCGTCTAATGTCCACGCTGCCTCAGTGACCCGTGTGTCACCTGTCCCCGCTGCAGGTATGGACCCGCGCGCGGTGCAGCAGAGGGACCCCCCGTCTGCAGCGGGGTAGCCGGCCATGCCTAGCTAGGTGTCTCACCCCCCCCACCCCCCCTCCCATCCGCCACCTGACTCCCGGTGACCTCCTCGGGGACGTCCCTGGCGCGTCTCAGAAGCGGGGGAACCATGGGGGAAAGGCGCGCGCAGTCCTTCCACATGACGTGCCACGTGCAGCGCGACTACGGCAGCAGGATGGGGAGCTCCTTCATAAGCTGCAGGCCCAACGGGTACGCCGCCACCAGCCTGGCCGCCGCCGGCCCGGCCCGGGAGGCGGAGGCGGACGCCGACCCCGCGGCCTCCACGGGCGCCGCCCCGACTGGCAGCTCCACCCTCCGGGCCCCGGCGCCCGACAAGAGCTGCCACCGCCTCGCCCCCCGGGAGCCCGACCCCGCGGCGTCGACCAACGGATCCGGCCTCCCCCGCTGTCCGCCGGCGGCCCCCGAGCCCCGGCCCGTGCCCGGGCCGCCCTCCGTGACCGTGGTCCCCGTGGCGCTCCCTCGCTCCAGCTGGCTGCGTCATCACCAGAAGGATTTCCAGAGCCCTTACGTCAAGACCAGCGTGCAGGGGGACGTTTACAACTTCCTAGAGAGGCCCGCGGGAGTGAAATGCTTCCTCTACCACTTCCTCGTGTGAGTAGTACCTGTCGGGTTCTGGCCACGCAACGCCACGAGAGAAACGCCTCATATTCCTCGTGGGGGGCGGGGGGGAACGCCTCACTTCAAACGCTCGTCTCTGGGGTGTCTTTTTCCTCTGTTGATTACGTCCCGCGGCGCTCCTTCCACCGTCAGGTTCTGGTGGTTGGAGGTCCAACGGACTTAAGATGTTTTAAAGAAGCAGGTCAGGGCGATCTGGTCGACGTCGCGTTTGGCACCGGTGAGCCTGGTGTTCCTTCGGACACCAGGATGAAAGGTGGAGGGTTTTTTGGCATCGTGTGATGACGGGAAAAGAACGTGCTGCCGAATTTGGGTTGTGGAACATGTTTTAATGTCCTGCACATATTATACAAACTATATTGTAGATGGGTATCATCTAAATATGACCCCTCGTATTCCGTTTTAACCCATTCATAAATCCTCGATGTTATGTAGATATATATATTACTTAAATAACTACTGGAAATACAAAAAAATGTAGAAATTGTATCCGACTTACATATTTTCCATGAACAGCATGTGCGGAATATCTAAGTAATATATTGAAAAGCTAAAGTTTTGAATCTGCCTCTGTCTTTCAATCAACTGTTTTACCCAAATAACCTTCCCAGTTTAGTGTTTAAGATAAATTACATAATGATCATGTTATCATTTTGGTTACCTTTTTTAGGAAAAGTCTTCCAAGGCCAAAAACACCCTCCCAACATGTGACTAAAGAATCTTATGTCATCCCCATGAAGTATTTCACAATTCTGTCCCAGATGTGGTAGTAAGCTCCGAGCCAATGGATTTAGAACAGATTAGATGGAAATATGAATGATAATAACAGGAGTTCTGTCTGCGGACCTCTTTCGCATTCAGATAAATCGCACAGTTGATTTCAATTACATCCAAAGCATGTTTTTGTTGGAGGGGGGGGGTTAAAGAAAATGACTCCATCGCACTCGCTTAAGATTACTTTTAATCAAGTTCACACTGTCATTGGAAGTGAAATCATCTAAGAACAATATAACGTACTGTTGACATTCCAGTGGACATTACACCTGCGTATTAACGATGAGTCTTTAAATGATGTGTGTGTATATATATATGAATGTATATATACTGTATATATATATATATATACACACACATGTGTCTCATTGAGACCCCTCCCGCCCCCTTCAAATGACTTTTACTTGTCACTGGTGTGCTTCTATACCGCCGGCCTCTTTGCCGCGGGGGGGAGGGAGGGGGGAGAGCGCGGCATCAAAGGCCATATGCAGCACTCATGATAGGCCTAATAGGGCCGCTCTGCATTAGGACGACACACACACAAACACACCGGTGAACCGTGCGCACGCAGGTGGCCGCTCCGTTCAACAGCTGCCCCCTTTTTTTTCATCGCGCTTATAAATCTGCCACCAAAAAAAAAAAAAAAAAAGCACTCGTCTGCCCTCCATCTGGCTGTTTTCGGGGTCGTCGAACGAGCGGATTAATGCCTGCTCCGCACACGCGTGTGCGTCCAATGTGGCCAAACGTGGATTTGACCTATTATGTTTTGATTCAGAAAGCTGGTTATTGATCCCCCACTAGTTTGTGTAAAGTGGCTTTTATTTATTTAGTTGTGCTCCTTTTGAAAAACTAATTTGGAACCACAAACATTTCATGTAGATTTTACAAATGTGGTTATTTCTTCTATTTTGTTTACTTCGTATTTAGTTCAGTGCTTTACATAAATCATTGTTATCCTTTGGAGAATTCTGAGCATGGAACTAATTAAAATAAAAAATGATTTAATTTGTTAAAGTAGTTAACAACTTCATTTTCGGGGCAATTCGGTCTCCTCCTAATGTTGGAAAACAATAAATCATCAACACACATTTTTAACAAATGAATGTTGTTATGAATGAAATTTCACATCCCGTCCCGACAGAGAGACACGCACATGACCCGGGCTATTCAGGGTGGGTAGAAATCCCTTGGACTCTGCAATCTGATGAGATGATGCCCAAAAAGAGTCTCTTATGCAACGACATGACGTCTTGTCAGAACCACCTGGAGGCTTCACGTTTGGGCCGCGTCAAAAGAAAAGAAGACCCAAGGGGTATTATCTGTCTAGCTATACTACATACAACAGTATTTTCATTGCCATTATGTCATAAAGGTCATTTCTACTGTCTGCAATTTCTACTGCCTGCAGCTGGCCAGATGTTGTCTGGGATACTTGGTGATGCCGTGGGTTTTTATATCCGAACCGATTATTGAAATGGCGATATAGTGAATCCCCTCCATCCACGTGGAAAGAGCAGAAAGGAAACCTCCTGCTGGATATCTGCTTACAAGAGATTACTGCCTGAATGACGTGGACTGTAATGGTCACCTCCATTTCTCAGAAGTACATTTTGTATCCTGGGAAATATATTTGAACATCGTTGAACATCAGCCTCAGTGCTGTTTTCTCTTAATACAGATGTAACTAATCAATTAATACAATGATGTGTGACTTCAACTGTATGGGACATTAGCCAAAGTTGCTCCCAACTGATTATCTTTTCCTCTTCTGCGAACTAAGGAGATCTACTGATTTATTTGGTGGACCAGTTGATAGCTGAGCCAGGTTGGAATATCCATGTGTGTGACTGGTGGCGGATGTGGTGTAATCCATCCTAAGCTCCTCCATGGATGGGACAGGGAGGGATGGGAGGGGGGGGGGCAGCTCTGACTCTGACGGTGCTCACTAGCAGTGATGGACCCGAATGAATGTGCACACTGAGTATACATCTATCTGGGAATTCTGGGAATGAAGTAGGCCAACCGGCGTTGGGTCAGAATGATGTTTTTCACGAGAGGAGCACAAGTACGAAGTTTATACTTTGACTCCCGATGATTTTATTGGCGGCTACCAGCTTAAAAGCATTAAAACCAAATTATTTTGTTTATTCGACTGTGAGACATAAAGGGAAAATTAAGCAGGAGACGTTTGTTTCCGTCACGGTCAAAATGACGACCCGTTTTTTTTAATCGCGGTTATTACGGCCTCATCCTTTTTCTATATAGTAATATACTAAATAAGTGAATTATGCAAAGCCATGTAGTTGTAGAATACTAAAGCTGCTATTGATTTTTTTTTGTTTAGGGTGTAGCGATACCTATCATCAGACGGTTCCACTTATGACGGCCCAACATGTTGCTCACTCGTTGAACGAGATTAAGGTTGAGACGCACCCTGATACACTCGGATTGGATTTGTGCACAGGCCCCCCCCCCCCCCCCCCCTTCACTCCGAATAGCACCATCTGCATTGTTCACCGCGATCCCTCTAGAGCTCTCAAAGCTGAACGTCTCCGTCCACCATCGGCGTGCTGCTGTTTATTGGTGTGTGTGTGTGTGTGTGTGTGTGTGTGTGCGCCCACTTGTATAACAATCTGAAAGGCCATTGTCCTCCACTGTACTCTACTGCAGTCCATGTTCCCTAAGCCCGCGTAGCCTCGGTGTCCCAGCTGATTGAGCAGAGGGTTTGGCATTGGCTCTCCGCCTTACTTTATTTTAGTCAAGCTGGACGGATCTGCAGTCAATAATACTCGCTGGAAGCGCCAGCTGTTTTTGTTTTAATCAGATCCCAGGGGTTTTGGCCCGGCTAAATAAAGTTGGCTATGGGTGTCGACGCAGAGAGGTGCGGGCTGTGACATCAGGGAAATGCCTCACCCCAATAAGATGATCTCACAGGAAGAAGCTTATGAGTTTCTTCTTCTTCTTTTTTTAGCTAATAATACTGCTGCCTTTGCTTTTGGTTCTCGTGCACACCTCTGATCTTCCGGTGCCGTTTGTCGATGACGAGGCACCAAGCTTCGCCAGCGCGGGATTGATCTCTGCGCCAAAGTAGATGCATGTGGACCAAATTGGCCTCCTCTCCACACGGCGCTAAAACCAGAGGACAGATGAGGTCATCTCGGCTCGTGAATATTATTTCCTAATGCATTCCGCTTGTTTGTGAATCCAACTGAGGGGGGAAGAGGAGTGTGCGTGTGTGTGTGTGTTTAGTCGTAAGCAGTAATCCCAACTCTTCCATCTGGCCAATGTACCAGTCTGTGTGCGTAGAGGGAATCCTCCTTCAGGGGTCTTACACCACCCCCACCCCACATCAACCCCTTACGCTCTACTACACCTGCCGGTCCTTTGAAGCGAAGCACCCTTTTCTTTCAATACCTCTTTGTTTGAATACAGGTATCTGATACACAGGTGTGAAACACATTTATGTTTTAATGAAAAGAATCTCATCTGCCTGGATGGTGGCCGCTGTGAAGCCAACATTTGCAGGTAGGGATTAAATGTCGGCCGTATATTTGTAGGTCCCATTAAAAATGTCGCATTTCATGAACGTCCACTTGCATAAACCCCGTCCAGCATTGGGCACGTCGTCTTTATCGCGGCTTCGCGACGCAGCTGTGCGTTTTCAAAGTGAGCTCAATAATGGTGTGGCGCAAACACTTGCATTGTGTAGCGTGTCCCCGTAAAAAGCACTTAAAAGAAGTGTTCTGAGGATTATGGATGAGATGCTGCGCACAACGGACTCTGCTCTTAATCCCGCGGGGGGGGTCAGGAGACACCACGCAAAGCCCTTCATGAGCCTCTCTGCATTTTTTAGAGTTAACAAGTAAATGAACAGTGCTGTGCTTTGAGAATAGTTATACTGTCTCACTAACAACGTAAACGAATCTTAAGAAATCCAATGTTTGAATTAAATGCATTTAATGTATCGTTTTAGAAGAAATCCAGATAGAAAATCCTAGTTTTTCTCACACTGATTTAGCAGTTAAATTATTAACATTCTTTAGTTATTAAGCATTTTTACTATTACTATATACTATAAAAAATCCAGTAATCTATCTTCTTCTATATATATATTGCTATATATATTCTTTATATACTGTATATTGCCCCTAGAACTGAAAAACTATTGTTGATTAATTGATTAGATGGGTTTTTTTGTTGTTGTAATGTGGATATCACATTTGTGATAGCAGAGTACATTTTATTAAAGACAAATCAATGAATCCAGAAATAGCAGGTGAGTTGCTAATAGAAGCACCACCTTCCTTCCTCTCTTCTTCTCTCTGCCTTTAACGCTCCACTGGATCCCGTCTTTCCAGCTCTCCTTCCTCCGCCTTCCTTTAGCTGTATACTCGTGGTAGATGTTCAACTCACAGGGCTATATTTGCAGACTATGTATAGGCCCAATGCACCAACAGATGGACCGTCTCGTCGGAATGTTTGGCTGTTGCTAGGAGACGCGGACCCGACCTGTCAATAGGAGCCATTACAAGCAAAGTTATGAGAAAAAGAAGATCATATATATCTGGTCCCCTTTCTAGAGTTTTTAGCCAGTATTGGTTGTTTTTTGTACAAATGCAGTGATTATGTTTAATTATATATATATAGTTTTTTTTTTTTTACCAAATCTGACTACAAAGCCAATGGAGGCATATAAATGGTATGCTAATCATGACAATTTTACACAAATGTGTAAATTATGTAAAATGATGATTTGATAATACTTTCACTTGCTAAAGAGATGTTTTCTCTTCCTTGCAGATTCGTCATGGTCCTGGTGTGTCTAATCTTCAGTGTCCTGTCCACTATAGAGCAATATGCAGAATTTGCCACAGGAACCCTCTTCTGGATGGTGAGTCTTACCAAACCTAAAACTCCTACATTCTCCGCATATAGAATCCTCCTCTTAATTCCTTTAACATGGTGTGTACCTTAAAAGTAGCATCAGTTATACGGGTTTCTTCTTATTAACCATAGTTCTACAGAAATGATTGTAATAGATATGTCAGTTACCGTCTTATAACATTCGTTTAATTTGCCAAACAATCACCTGGATTTGCTACCCGTTTCTATTTATTTTCCCCTGTACATTTTTATATTCTGTTGGTTTTTGAACCATTATTGGGATAAAACAAGCTTTTTTTATAATTTCACCTGGGCCCTGGGAATCTCTTTTTCTTAAAAAATATATACCAATTCTAACTTTACAGCCTCCAAAAGCTGTTATTATTAAAATAATACATTGATCCATTTTTGAAGGTTTTATAACTGATCTGGGTATATATATACCCAGATCAGTTATAAAACCTTCAAAGACTATAGCAGTATGTGTATATATATATATATATATATATAGACAGAAGGGATTTAGTTCTGCTTCCTTGACACCCTCAGATTTTCTTGCGTAAGTTTATTTATTTTCTTTACAATTATTGAACGTTTTTCAAAAAGCTGCTCCAGATCAGTTGGCTGGTGCTGTTGCAACTGCACTGCAGTACCCTTCCGCGTCCACAAGGTGGAGACAGAAGATCGCCGCGGAGAGAGCCATTCCGCCCGCCATCTTACTCCTCAGCACCAAAGACATTACCGGGCCTGAAAAGACTCTTTCGGGCTATTGCACATTCCGTCACACAACACCTGCCGGCTTGTAATGCGTTCATCCAGACAGTGAGTCGTGTGCACATGGTACCACGCATTTGACTCTGTGGCTCATTGGGCTTTTCAAGACTGCTAAGTGATGCAATAAATCCAGGTAGAGACAATTATGGCTTCTGCTGGATCCTCTACAAAGAGCTCGCATCATCTGTCTCTCGCCAGAACACTGGATATAAATACACGGGTAGCTACTGTGTACTCGCACACAGTTCACCCAAAAGCTGTGCAAACACACACACACACACACACACACACACACACACACTCGCACACCTCCTCCTGGGTCCCGTGGGGCAGACAGCAGACAGGAGGGGACACTGTGTTTCTATAAACTTTTGCCCTTTTGAAGACCTACTGTTATTCGTTTATTTTTACCCAAGGAGAATGCTCTCTATCATTATCCCTAACTTCATGTCTGCCTCTTTCTCTCTCTCTCTCTCTCTCTCTCTCTCTCTCTCCTCCACCCACCCTCCACTTTCTTTCTTCTTTCTGTTGTTTAATTAATCAGAAGGGGAAGCGGTGATCCGCCCTCACAAAGATGGAGCCAGAAATTCGACACTCCTTCACACAATGCTCCTGTTGGACTTCTCTCTTGTCCTATCTAGGCTGTGCATGTATGCGTGTCTATTCGTGATGCCATCGGTAGAATATTCATTTGGAGATGAGACGGTTCTTTGTTTTATGGGTGCGGGGGCGGGGCCCTGTGAAAGGTGTCATTGTGGCGTGTACTGGTGGCAGTGGCTATACTTAGAAAGTTCAGGGTTAGCCGCTTGTTTTGGATGGCAGAGGGGACAGAAGTGCTTTTAGAATATTCGGCCTTCAGGGCGGCTGCCAAACTAAAGCTGACCGGACTGGACTGGAAGCACAGAAGCATTAATACGGTACACGCCAGCACATCACGTTGATTTCTTCTATAGGGTCTCTTCTGCACCAGCTCTTCTTCATTATTTTTTATTATTTAAACCTTTTTTTGAGCCCCTGGTGTGCGTGTGGATGCACAGCGATGCATACTCCTGTATGCATGCACCGAGGGCAAGTAGTGACAGTGCGGTTTCCATGGTAACTCTGGCAGCCTGACGGAGCAAATTGATCAAGTAATAATACAATTATACAAATCTGTTGGTAGATTTTAGCCTGTTTAATGTACATAACGTTCTGCAAACAGGAACAGGCTAAACTTTTGTCATTTTTCAAATTAAAATAAACAAAACCACTATTTAAATGCAGCAAACACTGTGATGCTTTGTAAATTCTTGAATGTGATTGACATTATCATCGCGAATCCAGCATTGACACCAAGGGTGTTACTCTGCTTTCACGAATCCTCCGTGACTTGCACAAGCTTTGTAAAGGTGAATCGAGACGTAGTAAGTGATGCGTGTACCTCGCTTGAAGTGGGACACACTCGATCTAATCACATTTTCATCTGGTATTGTGATTACCGAGCAGCTCTCTGAACGAGCTGCATCCTGGTCTGGTTTGACGGGATTATCGCAGTGCGTATCGGCAGCTGTTTCCAGTAAGTCCGTAGTCGCTATCAGTTTCTGATACACACACACACACACAAAATTTCCCCAACATCTGGATGACCCAATTTATGGAATTATTATGACTAATCCCATCAAATTCCCTAAATTCCCCAAATTCCTGCGTTCTTTTGACTTTCCCGTATCACTCGGCCATATGTCACCATTGCTGAGCTCGACGAGTCGGGATTGTGTGGCCATTTCGCGCTTTTCTCTCACTGTCAGGTAGTTTTAGTGAATACATACATAAGAACATGATCTGAACACCTTTCACTCAGAGCTGATTATGCAGTGTTACTGAAGACTTGAAGTCTGTTACTTTCCTACATGGCTCACTTAACACGATGTTTTAGTCATTTTGGTCCCAGATCTTTGAATTTCTGCACACATCCTGAATAAAGTGAAACCAAATGGTGATTCAGTCTAATATTCAGGCTCCGTTATACAGATTAACTGAACCATATCTGCCTTCACTTTCTGCCTCTTTATTCTCCTCCTTTTGTCTGTAACAGTGACAGAAAATGAGCCATTTATGGGGATGAATGAATAGGATTCCCAGGGCCAGACCAAATAATTAAACTGGAAAATTCTCAGAGCAGCAGAAAGAGCCTGTCCGTCTGGTTACCCCATCGCCACGGTAACCTTGATGGAGCCTTTTGATTGGTATTTAAAAAACAAGTCGTTTTTCAGTGCACTGTTGCAAAAGTGCAGCTAAACCGGCCCGCCAGCGTGTGCTCTCTTTCTGCTGAGACTTTTCGCCGGCCCAAATAGCTTCTGCCGTGATTGACAGGTCATTGTTGAAGTGGGGGAGGAGGGGGGGGGGGGTGGGCCCTGTGGTGCTGTGTTATTGCAGCAGGGCTCATGTTATTAAGTTTCATGCACGGGGTGGTGTGTTCAGGGAGCAGCCAGTGACCACCCACGCGGCCTCTGGTTTTTAACAGTATGGTGACTAAATATTGTGCGCGCACGGTGGCCTGATCTCTGTCGGACGGGCGTTATTAAGTCACACGGTGCCCATAATAGAAAAATAAATGCACCACGGTACATATCGGACAGCCATTCGAAAGCACCAACCTCAACTGATCTGCGGATGGCTATCATTATATAATTTTAAATCCTAGCAGGGATCCAAATAACCGTGTTACTCTGCAGTGTTGCAGAAATATTTCCAATTGTAACGAGATCTTATCGCCCCGAGCAATGCATCGTAATTGTTTTGCCTTCTTATCTGTGAGGCAGCAGGCTTCAATCACTCCTCTATTGACCCTCTCTCAATGTGAGCT
Source organism: Pungitius pungitius (assembly GCF_949316345.1). NCBI lineage: Eukaryota > Metazoa > Chordata > Actinopteri > Perciformes > Gasterosteidae > Pungitius > Pungitius pungitius. Next base: position 18,701,730 of record NC_084905.1, read on the forward strand.
GTCATCAGCGGTCTTATCCACCTCCGATTTTTTCTTTTTTTCTTCTTCTTTTTCCTCCCACACGGTCGGGTGGTCTCAGAATTTACTAGACCACCGGCAGCGTGCGCTTCTCGATACCATACCGTAGACCCCGGGTTGGTCGATTGTGATGCCGTGCTTTAAGATTAGTGCACACAATGCACAGCGCGCTGCTTCGTCAATGCCCTCATCTGCTCCCCCATCCACTCGTAGTGCATGATCGTTGCTGCTGCTGCACCGATGGATGGATCAATGTAACCTTTGCTCTGTGTTTTCTGCATTGTGCTCCACAGGAGATTGTGCTGGTGCTGTTCTTTGGCACGGAGTACGTGGTCCGGCTGTGGTCGGCAGGCTGTCGCAGCAAATACGCCGGCATCAGGGGACGCCTGTGCTTTATCAGGAAGCCCATATCCATCATAGGTGCACCTGGAAAAATCTCCCTTTGCTCCCATTTAACACAACGGATGTCATGTCATTTTCATGTAGATCAACAACTTGTGCAACGTGTCCCTGGAACTGATTTTTTATTTATTTTTTGTTCCCGCCTTTGTATTTTTTCCTCACAGATCTGATTGTGGTCATTGCCTCGATCATTGTGCTTGGCGTAGGCTCCAATGGCCAAGTGTTTGCCACGTCCGCCATCAGGTAGAGGGACTCTTTAGCTCTGTATTTCACCTAATGTTTCCACGCGTAGCCCGTAAGATGGATGAGGAGATGACGAGACGATGTGTTGCAGGGGCATCCGCTTCCTCCAAATCCTGCGCATGCTGCATGTGGATCGACAGGGAGGAACATGGAGGCTCCTGGGATCTGTTGTCTTCATTCATCGACAGGTAGGTTGAATGTATTCAGGCTAATGCTAAAACTCTGTTCAGAAGAGGACCAAGAGAGGACCAACGTAGCTCATTTCTCCTGTCGCATCGCCTTAGTTTCTTCGACCTCCACCTTCTGATCATGGTTAATATGCTGTCAGAATTACATGCAAACCGACCACTCGTTTCTCTTTGATGCAGAAGAAGCACGTGACTGATCAATGAAGATTTCATGCAACAAGTGTTGTGCTCTGTTTGGTGGAAATATGGAAATGTTTGCCTTTGGCAGTGTCAATGAAGGGGTTTTAAAGGATTAGACCCAAGCAGCAGTCCCCAGCCTGGCTCTCTATATAGAGCAGTAGAGCATTCCTTCATACCACCCACCTCTTGGGGTTTCTGTTCCAGGAGCTGATCACCACCCTGTACATCGGATTCCTGGGCCTCATCTTTTCCTCCTACTTTGTCTACCTGGCGGAGAAGGACGCGGTGGACGAAGAGGGCAAGACGGGCTTCTCCAGCTACGCCGATGCCCTGTGGTGGGGTGTGGTGAGGAGGCAGCTCAGCGATGAAAAATCGAATGAATGCGCACTCCACACTTTAAAGGCCACCTTGCGTGTTTAAAATATTCTTTTCTCTAGAATAATGCAACAACAAAAAAAAGAAAAATCTGCACAATGGGGAATCTCAAGTGGAGATGTAAAGATGGTGGAGATTGCTGGCCACCCTGGCTGGTCCAATCATTAATGTCCTCGTGTTTTTATTTTCCTCATTTGGGTCTTTGTGCAGCATGTGCACGCAACGCAGCGGCACTCTGCGCAGTGGAGCTGGCGTTGCCTCGTCCCCTCTGTGTGGAGGGCTCGGGTTTCACACAGTGGTTAATTAAACATTTGAATTGAACGCGCAGAGTAATGAGAAACCTATGGCAGCCTTGTGCAGGGGATCAGCGAGCCACAAAGAGACGCTAATAAAGCAATTCACCTCCGGGCTCTTTGGCTCAAAGAACTTTCAGAGCTCCAATACAAAGTGTCGGTTCCCTTTTAATTAAAACTTTAATTGCGAGATTACTACCTTTTTTTATACAGCGAGGCTTCGAGGGGTCACCGAGCTCCTCACCGCTCTATGGGAAGTTGGGGGAAAATCTGTTGTTTGTGTTGCTCTGTTCACAACATCTAGAAAAGAAATGCCATTGGGGATCTGCACTTTGTACTGTTCAGTGTGTGTGTGTGTGTGTGTGTGTGTGTGTGTGACATGAGATTATGTTGATTGGAGAATTCCAAGCTCCCCCCAGTCTGTGCTCCTTCTCTTGGCATGATTTCCACTTTGGGGTGTGCAGGTGCAGGTGCACAGCTGGAGGACAACCCAATGCCATGATTCACATCCCTCCCTCCCTCCTTTTGCCAATGGGGTTGGATAACGTGATGTGACGAGCCGCCTCGCTTTCGACAGAACTTGTCGTTGCGATGCTGAAGTGCAAACGCATGCATTCGTAGACCTGCTCAAAGACGAGGTCTACGACCTTTGTGCAGACACAAGGAGGCTTTCGCCACTCACCCCACGTCCTGAATGAGAGGGGTGTCTCTTGAGTAGACCATTCCGCTCCGATGGTCAGGGGGGACATTGTTTAGTCATCGGATTTGTGGACGAGGGATTAAGTCCCCCCCCGCCCCCGCCAATCCACCCAACTCCAACATACACAGAGTCGCCCTTCCCGCCCTTGCGCCTTCTTTTTTTTTTCCTTTCTTTTTTTCCTCCCAAAGACCTTTTAAGTATCTCACCTTACATCGGGCGCTTTGTGACGCCCCCGCTAGGCCAAGTGAGGTCTGAATGTGTCAGAATTGGCTCGGCTTTTCGGGAGTGGGTGTACATGCAAATGAAGGAGGTATTTGTGTGTGTTCCCCCCCCCTCTTCCCGGCAAATTCCGACACTCACTTATTTCCTTTTGAGCAGTAAGAGCCTCAAACGCCACGGCCTTCGGGTGACGGTCGTGGAACGATGAGCTTTTCTCTTTATCGTCTACAGTCGCCGACATTTTCATGATGTCAGCAGTTTGTGACAAATTTGAATAAAAGGTTGGTTTCTCACACCTCTACATTGATGGTTACGGAAAGGATAACGCTTCTGGTTTCAGGCCTGAGCGTGAGATGGCGTGCATTTCATTCAGCTAATTTCACACCAGCCCCAAATGTCTTCATCTGTTAGTTTTTTTTTTCTACAATCTGCTAATGATCATCTAAAAAGATTGAAGAGGACCTTCATCCACTGACTCTGTCTTTAGGTGACCGTCACCACCATCGGCTACGGAGACAAAATCCCCCAAACGTGGATAGGCAAGGCCATTGCCTCCTGCTTCAGCGTCTTCGCCATCTCCTTCTTCGCTCTGCCTGCCGTAAATATTACTTCATCTGAACCACACAAAGTTCTCAACCTGTTGCCAAAGATGCATTCAAATGTGCCGTTCCGTTTAGTCATGATCATACGCTTTGTTTGACATGGCCGTATTGCTCTTTGCATTTTATTTTATTTATTCAAATTTGTTTTTGTGAGATTCTGGGTCTTTCTTCTCATTCTAAATGTTGCCGACTTCAACGGCACAATATCTAACGACCTAATTATGTCCAATCAGGGTATCCTGGGCTCGGGGTTTGCCCTGAAAGTCCAACAGAAGCAAAGACAGAAGCACTTCAACAGACAGATCCCTGCTGCAGCTTGCCTCATCCAGGTACATTCATGCCGTTCTGGTTTTTCAAAGAGAAGTAGTGCACACGGTATACATCAAAAAGGTACACGCACAGGTTGTGCGATAGCACTTTGAAGAAGTTGCAAATTAAAAACTAACTAGAAATTTCCAAGAGCTCTCTCCAAAGTGTATTTGTAAAAAAAAAGACTCTTTATATAGAGATATTATGGAAAAAATATATATTTTACAATCTGAAATTTGTGTCAGACACAACAAATAAACGGTAAATATAAGCATTATCACTGGCTTACTACCCAACGGTTGGTTAAAACATTAAATTAAGGGAGTAGAAGAGCATTGACAAATTGCCAGAGACCCATTCTGTCCTTCTCAGACGCTTTGGAGGTGCTACGCAGCAGAGAAACCCGACAGCGGTTCTTCCACGTGGAAAATGTATGTTCTGACTCCGGAGAGCGTCCCCACAGTGGAACCGGACACCCTCATCCCGCACGTCAGGATACTCAACATATCGGTGATTATGACCAATCAGCACGTTTCTTTGGTGATTGATTCACTTCCCTCAACAGGACGAGCCTTTCGAAACCACTCTTATGTCCTTAAATACAAAGTGTCGATAGCCGAGGACTGTGTAGCCCCCCTAAGCACTGGCATGGCTATGTAAGGTGAGGTGGGAGGGGGGGGGGGGGCACCAACCCAAATCATATATATAATATGTATTTGCTCATTTTCTGGTTTTAGATCACTTTGACATACGTGGTATTTCTCACGTAGGGATGGTTTATGTGACGCTCATTTGCACATCCCCTTGTGCCGCTCACCTATCGCAACAACGCTAGCCGCGTGGTGCCGAGGCCGTGCGGCATGAAAGGGCAAGTTAGGTTCACACACACACACACACACGCACACACGCACACGCGCAGGAGGACTCCCAAACGCACCAGCCCTCCCGAGGCCTGACTGCACCAGGATGACTCGAGGCCTTTGTCTCCGGCGGACAAAGACTCAGTCAGTCGGGGTGATGTCACCGCTGCCTTTTCTCAGGGGAGTAAACCTTTTGTCTAGTAGAACAACAACAAAAAAAACTATCTTTGTGTAGCATTGAACCCACATATGCGTCTGGGGGGGGGGGAGGAATGAAGGCTGCTTCCGCTCTTTTCTGGTTTCAGCATGTGACTTTTTCTGTGACTCTACCTCTCGACCCTTTCTCTGTCGCTCGAGATTCCTCTCCAGGCTCCTCTCTGTTTGAGAGAGAGTTTCTCTTCCTGCGCCCCCTTCGGTGCCTCGTCTAGTTCCCACTTTTTATATCTGAGTGGCTGTTCAGCTTCCTCTCGTTTTTTTTTTCCTCTTTCGGTCTTACCACCCCCCCCCCCCCCCCTCCCCCCCAAAAATCCCTCTCTCACTCTCTCCGCTAATGAGTCATTCGAATCGGGGCTTTCGGATTGAACGGCTGACCACTCGTCTTCGCCAAAGTCTGGTGCGAATAATGGACTTTCCGTGAAGGCCGCGCCGGCGTCCGTGACGTTATTGGTGGGTCAGAGGGTCTAAAGATTGGACTGAAGGGCTATTTATGTCCCGTTTTAGTTTGCAGAAACCCGCTGACTCACGCGCCCTGTAGAAACTAAGACCTTATTTCGGATTGCGGATTTCACGAGAGTGCAGGCACCAAAAAAATGTGATTTCGTACGTCAAACTCCTTTGGCCGAGCATGTTTTTTTTTTTTTTTTTCAAGGAACAACAAATGGCTGGATGAGTTCGAGGGTTCAGAAAATAAGTTTCCCTGAAAACGTATTCAAGAGCACCGCAAATAATATCCAGCTATGATTTATTAGAGTCTTATGGACTTATTAGAGTCCACGTCAACTGGAAGCAGGAAGAACCATCTCAATTCCTTCTCGTAATATACATATATATATATATATATAAGAATGTCACCTGTGTATTCTATAAAGGTAGAACGCTAACAACTATACTAATTATCAGAGGTAAAGGGTCCGCGGCTCCTCCTTTAACCATGACATCATCTTGTATAAGGACTACTTGTATTACTTTATTCCTTTTGAGTCCAATACTGTATCTGAGGGTCACACACACACACACACACCTGTCCTGCTTATTAACTGGGTGTTTGTGTCCTCCTGTCTGCCAGAAAAGGGGGACCAAGAGGAGGTTGAAGCCCAGAGGTAGCGGCTCAATGGGCGAAGCCTCGGAAAGGGCCGTGTCCATCCCCCAGATCACCCTCGATCGCATCGATGACTCCGAGGAGAAGAAGGACGCCTCTTTTTTACTGAAAAAGCCAAGAGGCGCGGATGAAGGTAATTAACTTTTGATGTTTTTAGAAATGCAGAGGGCCCGAAACTAATATTAAGTGTACATCAAGGGGACCAGTCACAAAGTCATCATGCAGTCTGAGATCCACTAATTCCATTAGTCACATCAATGCACTGAGCCTTGTTCTGCTGCGGCTTCATTAAACTGACTTCACTTTGGATGAATCTTAAAACCTAAATATATTGGTAAAACGTGATAGATACGTGAGCAAATCTGGCAGTGATGTCTTCTGTGTATACGTTTGAACTCAGACATTTTGTTGACATCATTAGACCTCAATGTTGCCCTTGAGGTACAAAGTAATTATAGCAAGACACCAGCTTTATATTTTGTTTTAGAGACAATCTTTTTTTGCAAAGGTTTGCTGTTCGGAGACCTTAACACAACGTGGGATGAGTCGTTATGAGCTGCTTTCGCATTTTCACACAGTAAAAAGAGGCCCTGTCCTAAGCCCCTTGGACCCGAGATGGGTGCCAGGTGTCTTCAGCAGGCCACATGGAAGCTCTTTACTGCCTCTCGTGTCCCCTTTGCCGGCCACGTACACTCAAACCGGGCCTGATACACACAGCATTTGATGGATGGCTGGTTGGTTGAGGTCTTAAAAGCCATCGCCGCCGAATGAATTAACCCAGACTCTAGGTTAATAGGTGCTAAGTAATAACTTTATTATTTGTTTGCCATCATAAACGGATCTGCAGTGACATAACCCTGACTCAAAGGCAGACATCACCGGAGGAGAGAGACCCCTGATGAGGGGAAATGTTGTTGAGTTTCCGGCTTAATTGGGTGGATTTAAGATAATGATGGAAAAACACATGTCTTCAGTTCACCACTTGGTTTGTACATGTAATCCTCTATTTGTTCTCATATATACCAGCAACAAAAAAAAAGCTATTAACATGCAGCCCGCATGTTCTAATCATTGGAAATACTGTTTTGCCCTCCGTAGTCATTAAATGAACAAGTCATCACTGTTTCAAAGAATTGTTATTTGGCTTTACCAGGTACTTTCCCTAAATAGCTGGTTCTTTGAGATTTTGCTGTTTTGCATGACAATGAAGTTCGGCATCGCAAAACCACATTAAAGAAAATCTAGAAAAAAGGACGTACTTCCCTCGTACTGCTCTTTTGTTTTTTTTAAGCTTAGAAAAGTTCCCTCTGTGGACTGCAGGTGTGTCTGCAACGACCACTGCTGCTGTGCGTTGGAATAAAATTGAACCCGCACTCCCCCCCCCCTCCCCCCCGTGACTCGACCACAAGTGCATCCGATGCAGTCGACACACACACTCGTTTGAGTCCAAACCGCTGTCTGCGCCGCCTCCTCGCCGCTCCTCGCTGTGCAGCTTCTGAACAGAAGCCGTCAGTCCTGCAGTCTTTTCTTGTTCTCTTCTGTCTTTTGGTGCAGGCTTTAGGCCGAGGCGTATATATATATATATATATATATATATACGCCTCGGCCTAAAAGCAAAGGATGTGGAATCAAGACCAAACCGAGTTCTAGTCACACTAGGTGGAAGGAGGCGGTCATTGCGGTGGGCCACGGCCGTGTTGCATTCTCATATTAACATCCCTTCTGCCTTCTTCTTTGCAGGTGTCCCCGAAATGTTTACACAAACAGGTGAGTCGGTCCCACGACAACTGAGGCGCACTTATGAGGATTTCCAAGGATTACGGGTTATGACATTTTGTTCCATAGATGATGTCAAACACCTCATTTAGAACCTTCTGGTCTCACGGTAGCTCCCTCAAGTTTCCATTTCCTAATCTATTGTGTGTGTGTGTGTGTGTGAAGGCACGAGCTGTTCCAAGGAAGGCGGACTTGGAACTCTTTTATATACCGTCTACACCTATAAAGTGAAGAGTGGAGTATAAAGGAGAATATGGTGTGTTTACGAGCACTGCACTGTCTAAAATCCAGCCCTGGTCAATGGTTAAGCAACATTTTTCACTCCTTTTTTTTTTTTTATAAAGTCCTCTGTGTTAATCATTAGCGAGCCGGCCTTTTTAACGTGGCCCAGACAGTATTTTAATTAGACTGGCTGGCTGGCTGGTGGGCTTTTTTTGTCCCCCCCCAACCGGACCAAAGCAGAGCCAAGCAGGGGGACTCAGAGGCTGGTCCTCGGGCTGACCTGGCCGGGTTTTCTTTCACCGGCTGCCCTGCCGACACCGCGGGTGAGGAACGGGGGGGGGGGACGGCCTGGCTCGGGACGGACCGCCGCCCCCCTCCCCCCCCCCCCGGACTAGGACACCAAAGAGTGAGGGACGGAGGGAGGGAAGCTGCCGTTGTGCAGCTTCAGTAGTCAGAAATAAACTGGTCATTGTTGGATTTAGTCGGGGTCCTGGCCCCCGCTCCACATGCCTGTCTGTGAGACCCCCCCCTCCCCCTCCCCCTCCCCCCCCCTCCCTCTCGCTGTACTTCTATACCTTTTGTTTCCTCTGCATTTCTCTCCCTCCTGCCCTTGGCTCATCCTCTCCAAGCCAAACACGTTTTGCACCGATGGGCCAGATAAAAACCGACGTATTGTTAATAAAGCCGTATCCTGTCGGTGCGGCCGATAAGGCGGGTCACGTCCCCTCCAGCGAGCCGAGGTGGAGGCTGAAGGTGGCTCTTGGTTGGCTTTTGGTCTCCCCCCTCCCCCCCCCCTCTCTCTCTCATCACCTTTTTCTGCTTCCTGATTGGATAATGTTTTAACAAACCCCATGATGGAATATAAATAAGAGGCTGAATGGAGTCCACTTGAATTGGACTGGTCATTCATGCACATTCAGGACCTTGCTACACATGTTGCTCCTTGCGGCCCTGTTGAGTCGGAGCGGTTTCTGTTTCCTCGGGCAAACTGTTGATGAAGCTTTGCGTTTGTACACCAAGCGGTGAAACAAGGAAACTGATTTCTTCTTCTTTTGTTTTTCTCTCCTCTTCTCTTGTCTTTTAACTATTTTTTTGCACGAGATCAGGCCGGCCTGAACATTCTTGGTCGTCTTTCACTCTGAGCTGCCCTGGTTCCCCAGGTATCTTTCTCTCTCTCTCTCTCTCTCTCTCTCTCTCTCTCTCTCTCTCCCTATTTCTACTTTTAAGTTTCTGTCACTGATACATTTGCACTGCTCAGCCCACGTTGCCTTTTTGTTTCTAAATTTGCGACTTTCAACATTAATATTAACTCGATGGTTTGTGTTTGAGTTAACGCATCGTGCCGACCCGAAAGGAAAACCCTCATCATGTGTTGTGTTGATGTCGCAGTGAGGCGGGCTCTCGATGACAGCACCTCCGTCAACATCTCCCGGGCCAACAGCATCACAGACGAGCTGGACTACATGACCGAGAACATTCCCCTTCCAGTGGTGACGGCCAAGTAAGTCGCCCAGAATACCCCCCCCCTCCGATCCATCACCCCGCGCTGACCTCCCTTCTTTGATTCATGTAATACAGATTTCCCTACTTGTGGATTGTACCTAAAGGCCTTTTGTCAGAGCGGAGAGCCCCTCTAGCTGCTCTCTAAATGAAGTTGTTTTGTTGAACTCTCTTGAGGGTTAAAGAGACTCTCGAAGGGCCCCCCTCCCCCGGGGGCCGTATCAGGTACACACAGTTATAAAGGGGATTATCCCCCTTTTTTTTTTTTTTTGTCTCGAGGGAAACGTCAAAGAAATCCCTCTCAATAGGTCGCGGGACATGTTAAGGTATCGGATGGCTTGTCACCACATGCCCTTGGCGGGATGGAGAATTGGCTTCTGTTGTTTTGCTGTGTGAATAGTGAATGCGTTGTTTTGCTTCCTCCGGCTCATTCAAGCCACTTTCATTAATCGGAACCAAAGTGTAATTCTTACGTAATTAGAGTTTTTCTATGCTTCCTGTTTTGGCGTCCCGTGCCAGTTACGAGTTAATGACTGCTTTTTATTTCTCTACGTGCCTCCTGCTTTTCTTTCACCAGCATCGACATAAGTTGCCCCAACATCGGGCTTCCACGGGTTTACATTATCGATAGACTACATGTCGACGCTGTTGTTTGGCCTAATCCCTGCTCGAGTGCCTCTCCCACTGGGACACAGTTATGTAGCATTGTTGCATGATGAAGATTTGAGACTTATTAGGCAGGTAATACCACGTCCCAAAGGGCAACAAGCATCCAGTAGATTATGGGCTTTTGGAATGAATGTTTGCTGCATAAGGCTGACTGTTAGTGTGTAAGTGGTTTGATCCTTTTCATTATTAATGGATAACGGCTCCATGCAGCTTGTGTGCTTTGTATGTTATATGAACTTCCCTATATGTTATTGAATCATCTTTATTTTGAGAGTTGGCCTCAACACTGTCATTCATGTCCTGTTGGTGTCTCTCCATCTACACGATATATCGTACAGAGCCGTACTGTAGTACTGCTCTTACAACACATGTGGAAACGTCTATTTTTGTTATTTGTGGTGCTTATTCTGTGTGTGTGTGTGTGTGTGTGTGAATGGACGATGTTCCTTTGGCCCTCCTCTGCTCCACTCACCTCCACCTGTGGCCCGATGGCCTCTTCATCCCACATTCTCCTCTTTGTGCCCTCTTGAAGACAAAAAAAAAAGCTTAAGGAACATGGCAGGAAGGAGTTGTCACCATGTAGGGGAGGGGTGTGGGTGGGGGGGGGGGAGAACCTCGACCTGCTGAATTTGCAGTTTAAGGGTTGACATTATTCAAGGGCCGATGATTTGCTCACATACGATCGTCTACACGTCAGCGCAGAGTGCTGCAGGCCTTGGTGGCCCTGGTCCAGGACTCTTTCTCCACAAAGCCCCCCCCCCCCCCCCAATTCCAGCAGTTTTGTTCTTTTCTCCTCTCTCTCTTGTTCCACTTTTCCCCGTTCTTCTCTCCACCCTGATCCTGTCTGCAGGTCAGAGGGAGACCGTGAATAATGTAACGTGCCATGACTCTCACTGCCCCAACTCGTAATAATCATTTAGAATTTGATACGTGCGCCACTCCTGGAAAATGTGATTTGAAAAAAAAAAAGAAGAGAAATGTATTTATATATTTTATTTGAATGGGTTGAGTTTCTCTTTTTTTTTTTCTTTCTATGGAAAGCTATTTTTCCGCTGCCCCGCTCGGAAACGACTTACCACAACCAAACTTTTGTAATCACAAATAATTACACTGTTAGTGTCCAAGATTGCAAGCGGCCATCCTTGTGTCAACAAAGGTAATTGAGCCCTGGTGCCCCGTGCTAAAGAGTCCACTTTGTCCATTAATGTTCAGCCCGTTTCGGGAAGCGGTTTGGAAATCCTTTTATCGGGGGCACACGCTGTGAAAATACTTAAATTAATAATAAATGTGTGTGTTCAAAACCAAAAGTGAAATGCACCTCGTGTTTCTAAATCATGTTGTCATTGGCAGCGTTTTACCTGCATGTTTTTGGGGCTCAATATGAAACTATGATCCGTGTCTTTTCAAAGGAAACGAAGACACATTCTGTCTCGGCAGGGAGTTGGATGTCGGCAACAAACACACTTGGTTGAGTCGAGGAAATGAGCGCGTCTTTGGGGGGGAAAGTCGAGCCATCCGCCAGAGCAGCGTTGGCTTTAAAACCAATTTCATGTCAAACTGTGGAAATTATTCATTTTCACGTCCGCCACCTGATGCCATTGGGACACAAGAATGCTTTTTGCTTCTGATGGCATAAAAACGCAGCGGTATGAACACTATTATTATTATTGAAATGTTTCTGTTACTTGAATGCACATCTTCCACTTCCTGCGTACACGAGGCCGGACGGAGGACTTTTACTCTGAAATCAACCTGTTTTTGCTTCACGTCCCACTGAGCATCTTTCATGGGACACAAATGGGGCGGTGTATCCAGTTCTCTTCATACACCCGTGCGTTACCGTTACTAACTAACGACCCATGTGACCACAGGGCGGGTAGCCGTGACGTTGGCCACCCCCGGGTCAGTTGCACCTCAAGTCAACTTTTCATGAAAAAGAATAGACATTTTTTTCCATCTTGTGATGACGCATCATTGCAACTGCCTTGAAATAAAAAAATTCTATTTAGCTTAAGAGGTTGCACATAAAGGTGAACTTCATTCTTCTCATTAATTGTTGGTCTTAATACAATCCACCGCTGGCCTCCGCAACGTCATTGTAAACCATGAAAATGATTGACAGGGAGTGTTTGGACAGATGTCACGCTAACATCTCAACGAAATGTTTTCGGAAAAGGATTTGAGGAGCTGAATGCGAGGCGAGAGGGTCACGCGTCCTTACGCGCTCGATTGCCGCCAGAGAGACACTGCGCGCGGCCTTGAGTGCTCCCCTGAGTGATGCTCTGAGCCCTCGTTCCGCCAATGGAGGATGGCGCGGCTCGTTTGCAGCCCACGGCGTGTGATTTTCAGGGTGGTTCGTCATCGTGTATAAACTGGCGTCGGACGGGTTTCCGTACTGCAGGCTTGCTGTTGTTTTTTTTTTTGTTTTTTTGCTCTTGCATGGTGCCACGCCACCAAGGACAGCGCTGCCATTTGGCGTCTGTCTCTGGATATCTGCAGGCTCTCCTTACTGCCTGAGGAGATCTGCAAACACACACACACACCGGATCGGTTGTCTCTTGTTATGTACCCAGGAATTGGAGTGTCTCCACACAAATGACACGAGCTGCACTTTACTCAGTGCAGCTCATTGCTGGTTGGAAAAGCCCTTTATTCTGCATCTCACTTTTATTATTTTTTTCCCCCTTCCCCGGCACTGGGCAGAACGATCCACTGTTTGTTTGGCTTTACGGAAGCACTCTACTCCCACAATGCGTGTGTGTGTGTGTGTGTGTGTGTGTATGTGTGTGTGTTTGTTTACTTGGGCGAGCGGCATCAATACAGCTGGCTGTGACGTCTCTAGAGGAAACGGTGCAGGGCAGCATCCGCACGCAACCATGTCTTTTGCCCCCCTGAACCCAAAACACACACACACACACACACACACACAAACACATGCTTTTTTCCCCCCCTCACAGAAGATACATCTTTAATAGTACATTGTTTTTGGTTATTTTTAAAGCAGCGTGTGTAGTGATTTGTTGGCCTTAATGAATTATTTCAAATGGAAAAAGAAACAACAACAACAACACATGCACTTGTTCCAGGAACCGTCAACATCCTATTTCCCTTTTTGCTGTAAACACTGCCGTCAGTGTTTGTTTGCTTGGCTCCATGTAGCTGAGGCTTGGTCTTTGGGTCCTACCTTATACAGGGGAGGGGGGGGGGGGGGGAGCGGGGGTTCATTGGTACATTCTGAGGATGTACAGGAAGTGTTCTGAAAAAAAACTATTTAGCTGTAAAATGAAATTACAACAAACCCCAGCGGGGCTCCTGGTCCTAAACCCGCACTAAACAGGTCGCCATTTGTTTCCAAGTCCACTTCTCAGGCCCCAAACAGAGGAAGGCCATGTTTAGGCGATGGCAATGATTGTGTCCTATCTCTCGCTCTCTGCCCTCTGAAACACCCTTCCTCCCTCTCTGCCCTTCCACGCACTGCTCCTTCTCTCTGTTTAGCAGAACCAGATCAGCAAACGTCTGTCTCCTGTGACCCGAGGCAGTGGCCCCCTCTCCTCCCCCGCTGGGTGTGTCCAGGTTCTGCCTCCTCCTCGTAATACTTCTCGTGTCCTCGCAGACCTGTCAAAGCCTCCATGGGCCACCTGCAGGCAGCCCTTAATTAGTTCCCCTCTTACGAGCCAGCCAGAGATAAACAACGAGGAGCCACTGCAGGGGGGGGGAGTGCAGGCGGAGACACATGCATCACGGCCTGTCCCCCCCCCCCCCCAGAGCGAGGGGCCTCTCTCTCTCTGCCCAACAACCGGACACCTTTGTGCCGAGCTCTGAACAAATTGACTTGTCGTCTGCGTGGCCCCTGTGCTCCTGTCTCCCACACTGTACTCTGTGATATTAACGACGCGGGGGGGCGCGAGTCAGAAGGGAAACGTCTCAAATGCCATCTCGCCTTTTTCTTTCTTTTTTTTTTTAACCTCAAGTCATGTCACTTCGACAAAGGTTTGGATGTAAGCCCCCCCTCCCATCCTCTCCCCCCCCCCCTCTTATCCTCAGCGTTGTGCTCCCAAACAAGTGCTGACCGCAGTTATTTTATGGGGGTTTATGCAAGATTCAACAGTGACTCTAATGTGAAAATATCCAGTAAATCCTCTTAATATTTTTGGCTTTAATGCTAAGTGTTTTGGACACAAGCACACAGACACAAATACATACACACACACACACAGACACACACAAATACACGCGCGCACACACACACACAGACAAACGGATGGGGATAAGATCCGTGGCCTCCTGCCCTGCAATAAGAAAAGCTGCCCGGGCGCTGCTTTTTTTATGAGAAGAAACAGAAAGAGAACAAATTGTGCCGCAGCTTACTGACTTTATGCCAGTAACGTGTGTGTGTGTGTGTGTGTGTGTGTGTGTGTGTGTGTGTGTGTGTGTGTGTGTGTGTGTGTGTGTGTGTGTGTGTGTGTGTGTGTGTGTGTGTGTGTGTGTGTGTGTGTGTGTGTGTGTGTGTGTGTGTGTGTGTGTGTGGAGAGACCGAAAACCAGGCAGACGGATTAGTGTTCTCTGGAGGACGGGTCCACGCGGGGTTGGGGTGGGGGGGGGGGGGGGACTCAAGCAGTTCCTCTCATTTCACACTTTATTTATCTGGTCGCTGACCTTCCGTTCGACCTTTACCCGCTCGGACGCATTCAAATAGGTGAATGACGATAGTTTCTGGTTAAGCTTATTTTTAACATATATATTCCTACTTTGATGGAGAATTTGCTGCTCTAAAATAGATCTGCTCCAATTTCAGGTGGTTTTTAAGAGAAAGTCATTCTTTTGAAATCACCTCCCAGACGGCACAATGAAATAAAACGCATCTCCTTCATTGAGTTTCCTTTTATTTCTCCATGTAGCACGAGCTTTACAGCCGGTGGCTGTTTGAGTCTCTGCAGTGCGTTTTGACAGTGAGTTTTATCCACAAATGTGTTGATCAAAAATAATCAATTAGCAAAATCCAATAATACCTGCCAAGTTCCTGATTGGATCAGAGCACACAAATGTTAATCGCACACCGTGAACAGAGTAACGGTTGCTTAAATGCTGCCTTTAAAAAAAAAAAAAAAAAGTTTAGTTCCATGAAGATAGTGGAGCGATGTCTGAATTTCATGTCATCAATATGACAACCAGCGCCGTAGAAAGGCGTTTTCGTGAAGCACCTCATAAAAAAGTGTGTTTAGTCTGAGGGGCTGTGGCCATCACACGTTTATGAAGGCACTCTGCTGTTATAAACGGGGGGGGGGGGGTCTTTCTCCCCCACAGTGGGGTTGGTGGTTCTGGGAATGTCTTACGGCGACGGGACCACGAGGGACTGGGAGAACGTCCTGCTTTATGGCCTCTCGCCGCAGGTTGGAAAATCCATAGACTCAGCGAGCCCCCCTCCCCCCCCCCCCCCCCCCGGACCCAAAGCCGCTTTATTGAGCGGTCTGTGTGTGCAGTGGTTGGAAAGGATGCACGCGCCACTTTTGGCTCTGCGTGGCTCCGCTCGACATTGCACAAAGTGGCCGACTGGACTTTTCTGTTGACATGCTTGAAACTCCTAATGTCCCCTTGACGGTGGCAAAGAGGACTGGTTCTTTTAGCAGGTGGACAGTTTATGGGTGACGTAATCGCTGAGTATCTCTGTGATGCCGTACCTGCTCTGGCTTTCGTTTAGGGGCACGAAAATGTACAAAAGAAATGGGAATAATACGCTTCCAAAACAAGGTCAACAACATTTTCTTTTAATTCCTTCTTAATAACACGTCCAAGCAAGTTTGTTTTAAGTAAGATTTCCTCCTAAGGGATGGAAGCGTTATAACACACAATTCAAACCAACACAATTTAAATTATTTAGAGCTAATTGATGGGTGTCAAAATAAGGTATTTGTTTCCCCTCAAACACAGCTGACTTCTACTCTGACTTCAGAGGAACCAGAGTCTTTACTTGGAGGATTCCCAGACGTAGTACAGATGCCTCCCTGTCTCACGGAGGTGTCTCCGTCCTCACTCCGACATTAGAGGCACCTGTATAAATACACGGCATCGACTTGTGCGAGTCTCTCTGCCCGCTCTCCTCCTCCTCCTCCTCCTCCTCCTCCTCCTCCTCCTCCTCCTCCTCCTCTTCCTCCTCCTCCTCGGGCCCCGCCTCCTGCTCGCTCCTCCTGAGTTTCTGCTTCGCTCCGGTTAATCAAAGCGGTTTGTTCAGGTGCGGCGCCACCGAGCCCCTTGATCTTCTCGCGTCCCTCGGCAGCCAGGTGCCGGAGCTGCTTCGTCAGAGGGCCTAGTGTCCCCCCCCCCCCCCCTCCCACAACCCCACAACCCCTCACCCTCCCCAGGAGATGAATAGAGGGCCTGTTGATGGAGCTCGTCTGATGGGGACTCGGTGGTTTATCCCCTCTTAACCTACCGGCCGGGGCGTTTACCTGCGGCTGAAAAGAGGGGGGGGGGGGGCAGCCCCCTAAGGGGAGCTAAAAAAACGCTGCGGCCCGAGCTTTGACCAGTGTTGACTAGTGTGGTGCATGCATTGGTGTGTGTGTGTCCCGTACATGCGTCTCTCAAAGTGCGGCCGCCCCCACCTGTGCGAATGAACGCCGCTCTGTGTGCTTTAACCACGGCCGGGTCCGGGTCAGGAGGAGGAGGGGGGGGTTGAATTGGCTAAAAAGGGCCACATGGCAGCGCCTCAAGGATCCCATTGTGAGATGTATTTTCTTTGGAGGTGCGATTGTTCTAAAATATCCCTTCCCTTTTATTTTTTTTTGACGTACAGACGTGGGTTATTTATATGAAATTGACAAGGGGGTGTTTTGCTTGGCTGAGATGGCATTGAGATGTGCATTTAACACCCAATTTTGAAAGTGAAATGGAGACTTTTCTTCAGGGATAGATCTGCACAAACAGCAGGTTCATATTAGGCTTCCAAAGAGGAATTTCAACACTTTCACACTAACACATCTTCACCTTGAGATGCTCCAAACATTTTTGCAATTGAGGCCTTGAGGTAATAAAAAAATGTTCCAACATTTTTTTTATAGTTGTGCTTGTGGTTGTACCTGAAGGCTTTTAATATTTGTTCTTGATATGCAGTTTTAGTAAATGCTACTCGAGATGTGGAAAACCATCATCTAAATTGATAAAAAAAAAAATATGCTGGTTTCTTCTATTCAGTTTGAAAGTACTGAAACGTATGTAAACAAATAGTCATATAAATAATAAATTGCATTCCATGTGGTGATCAAAACAACGGACACAGAAGCTGCCGCTGAATGACGCGAATAAAAGGAACCACCTGACGAGTTCTGCTTACAAAATGGGGAAGAGTCGTTTTCTCAGAAGCCCCCGCTTTCAAGCGGCTTGAACTTCCCGGCAAGCGGAGCTCATTTGAATAGAAAAAGATTTCTCTGAAATGTTTTCGATGCACCCCCCCACCCCTCCCTCCCCCCCGTTGAGAGACGACCGGGGGGGGGGGGGGGGGGGGTGTCTCACAGATGTGTGGCGCTGGAGGAGGTTTTCACGTCACGTGACGTCTCGGCGGTGCGGAGGGAAAAAAAAAAAGAAAAGAGATAAGCGGGGGGAGAAAACTTTTCTTACTCGCTGCTCTTTTGGGCCAATAGGTTATCAATCAAGACCTTTAAATGCCTCTGGAGCCAGACGTTTTAAGGCGGTGAAGCACAATGAGAGCCTTGAGTTGTCGGAGGGGAGGGGGGGGGGGGGCAGGTAGGCCGTACGTGTGTCACCCCCCCCCCCGACTACACAAAACACGCACATACTTCTTTCTCCTCCTGTATATTTTTCCTCCCCTGTTAATAGCAGATGCATAGAGCCCAGTTCGTAATGAAAGACCCCCCCCCCCCCCCACTCCAGGGGGTCATGGCGGGGACTAATGACCCTCTAAATAAGTCTCTTGAAGTGCTGAAAGGCCGGCCTCATTGTACATAAGTGTATATGTGCTGTAAAGTCCTTTCCATCATGCTACTGTCACCACGGCAGTGGGTTGATGTAGTCGTTGCAGATGCTGTTCATTGTGTGTTTGCGTGTGAACACACTCGACAGGTGAAAACCATTTTGTTTGTTTTCAATTAGTTCTCGATACCACAACAATGTTATCTAAATATTAAGCGAAATATACACACTCAATGAGAAGACTTCAGCGCAAACGTAAGCTGGCCGCGCCTGAGAAAAAGTAGGACGCGGCGGCTCTTTGGGGTCATGTGACGTCATCAGAGACGTTACAGCGACGATAGTGATGCTCCACAGAAACACGAGCTGCAACGTCACACAGCCTCGATTTACACATCTGTAGCAGAGGAAATGCTAGAATCACAAGCAACATCTGCAGAGATTATTTAAAAGGGTAAATTATTTTGGTTCCCCGCTGTTATTCTTCTATTTAATGTACTAATGTCTCCGTAGCTCTCAGTAAAGTTATGCTTCAAAATAAAAGCGGCATCATAAACTAACATGCTTTTTTTATATTTCTATAGTCTAATTTAAAGCAACTTAGCCCTAAAACACAAAAGACAAAACCTCTGCATGTGTATCCTTTAACTGTAGCATAGGACTAAAATCCTGGAAAATATCATTCTGGTTTAATAATTGAAGGCCACATGTCCTCTTTAGGGCAGTTTGAAAAGCTGAATTAACGCAAACGTCATCAGGACTCCCCCTCCCTCCCTCCTCCCCTCCCTGACCAGCAGGCTGCGCTGTAGCGACACCGCTCTCCTCCTCTGCCCGTCGGACACAATCACTGAGCTCGTTTTTTTTTGGTGTATTTTTGATTGGATAATTCTGCTTTCCACCGAGTGTAGGAAGGAAACAGTAAGTGCAGGGTTGAGCTCAAGTGGAAACGTCCTCGTCGGGGTGTGTTTTTCTCGGGGTGAGGGTTCGGTGTCTGCAGTCGGGGTGCGGCCCCGTTACCCGAGACCATCAACACCTCCACGGGTGACCCGGGTCAACATGAGAAAGAAGGAAAAAGACAACAATTGACACAACCACACTTTCCCTCCTCCTGTTTTTCTCTCTGTTTTTCAGGGTCTTTTACTCTTTGTGTCGGGTTTTCTGCCTCCGGCGACCCGCCAGCGCGAGAGCGGCGGTGCTGCTGTGCAGGTTCCAAAAACTGTTTGGTTTGAGATTGAGATTGTGAGCTGGCTTTGAGTATGGAGGTCACACAAGTGTGTGTGTGTGTGTGTGTGTGTGTGTGTGTGTTGTCACACGTGTTTCTCTGAGTTTGCAGGCTCCGTTTGGTACGTTGCTCCTCACGATTTTTTTCCTGACCGTAGAGTCGCTCCCTCATTTTTTCCACTCTCTTCCTCTCTCTCTCTCTCTCTCTCTCTCTCTCTCTCTCTCTCTCTCTCTCTGTCTGTTTCTTTCACGTTCGCCCTGGCCTCAGTTCAAGTCCTAGCAGTAGTCAGTTTCAGGAAATGCACTGCGCTCTATTGGGAAGTGAGGTATCTGCCTCTGGGCCAGCAGTCTCTCTCTCTCGCTTTTTCTTTTTTTTTTTTCTTCTTAATTATTTTTATCGGCTGCTTACGGGAAGCAGAGCTCCGTCGTGCACACGGTTCTGCTCACTCGGGCCCTCTCCAATGGATCCACTGGCTGCACGGATAGGTGCATACTTAAATGAAGGGACGCATGTGCGTGTGCACACCCCCCCCCACACACACACACACACTGCATCACACACTTAAGCCAAGCACTGTACTCCCCTCGCAGTAATCCCAATGCTTTGTTGGACTTGTGATTCTTGGAGGGGCCATATTGTTACTGCTGTGAAACAACGTGAGCTCGCTGTAGCCGCCCCCCCCCCCCCCCCCCCCCTCCTCCATCCACACCCAACCCTCACACACTTTACGCTCCCAAAACAGCGCGTCACGGTAACAAGGCGACGGGACCGACCTCACATGATCCGCAGAGCGCCGCTGTGGAAGTGTGTGCAGAAAGAGCAACGAAAACAAAGCCGTATGTTTTTTGGCTGGGGGGCTTGAGTGTGGTGTGGTGTGTGTGTGCGTGTGCGTGTGTGTGTGTGGAGAGCAGCTTGAGTCCAAACAGGATATTGTAGTACACAGGAGCACAGATTCTTCCCTCGGCAGTTTTGGCTGTGTGGGTTCAGGACGGCAGAATCCCCTACGCTGTCACACACGCACACACACACACACACACACACACACTCTCCTTGCCTCCTATCAGATAACTGACTCGATGGCCGGCCTCCCTTTCTACAAGGGAAACAATATTATTGGACTCTGTGACACAGTTTCCTGAGGAGAGGGAGCGAGTTCCATAGAAATCCAACACAAGTCGAGTTTAAAGTGTTGTGGAAGCAACAATGATCACGTGTGAACGCAAATAACTCACACAGCAAACACATCTCAAATCCAGCACGTTTTAATACCAGAACAATGTCTTGGTTTTAATAAGAAAGCGTGTTATTTAGTTTTGGGTCAGGACCAACTATTCTTATTTTCCTTATTTTTTTTCCAAGTAGCTCAATGGAAATGTTGGTCGGACAAGAAACCAGACGTTGTTAGTGGCCTGAATGTTATTAGTAAATACGAATGCGTGCAATCTAAACTGAGTCCTAATTTTGTGGCTGAACACAAAGTCATTTTTACTCAAACAAAAGAGCCATGATGGTGCTGTTGAATTTGTTTTTCCGACAGAATTGTTTATGAAACCATCAGAAATAATAATCAATCTGTTCCAAGATTTCTGGAAGGAGTTTTTGTTCCCAGTTTTGTGTAAAAGAAAACTTTAAAACCTCCTCATCATTTAGTTGGCCTAATAATCGTTTAAATGAGAAGAGATTTTTTTAAGTGTAAATCCAAAAAGTAATGTGTAAGTAAAGTACATGTGTGTAAACTCTTTTACTTTTACTCTAAGTTGGAGTCAACATGGACATTGTGAAATGTTTTTTTTTTAATTCAAAAATAGCGAGACCCTGAACCAGCTTCAAAAGGCCTCGCGCTTAACCCGCTTCCAACACCCCGTGACCTTTTTTTTTCTCTTCCCCCCCCTTTTAATCTCGGGTCGTTCCTCATGTGTGCTGACTTAATCGCCAAGGTTATGACTGATGAAAGATGAACCCATCCCGCTGCCTCGCACTAACCCACCCCACCCCCCCCCCCGAGCAGGGAAAAGCAATAGGAAGCCGAAGCAATAAAAGGCTTTGACATTGATGGGCCTGTTTCCCAAACACTCGGGACCATAAGTCACCTCCTCTCCGAGTCCGGCCGCAGGGCCCGGCGCGGCGCGTCTGACCAGCGTCGCCGGGGCTCCGGAGAGAGGGTCCCCCCACCCCCCCCCCCCCCCTCGGGTCCTGTCTATCTCCGCCTGCTGGACGTGGCGCAGGGCGCGGTGGGGGTAAGCGGGGTGAGGAATGTTCCTTCGTGTGTGTCGAAGGCCTTCGGCAAACAGGCCGACAGGCGGCGGGAAAGCAAACACGCCGACCTGAAGACAGTGAATATAATACGTCAGGGACAAGAAAGGGACTTGAAGGTGTCATCTGTCCGAACGCAGTTGTTTAAAAAAAATGTTTTTGTCATTTACTAAGCAACGAGTCAGAAACTGTTTCTTTCTTGGAATTCTGTGGCCCCTTGTGGAGCCATTACACAAAAACATGAGGAGTATTCCTGAATGGATACTCCTCATGTCCCCCCCCCCCAAAAAAAAAAAGAAAAAAGGGCCTTGGCTTGGTTTTCATGTTACTTTGAGAGGATTAAAAGCTAACCCGACCTACTTTTCTTCGCAGGTCGATGTTGAACAACTTCTTAACCCCCCCCCTTCATCTGTCCTTTCGGCATCGTTGGCTGGATTAGGTTCCCGCACGGGGCCCCTTACTCATGCCAATGGATTGCTTACGACAGGCCCTTATGCAGACACCTTGAATGCCACGAGCAATTACCTTAAATGCGCAGGAGAGGCCGAGAGTGGGGAGGGGGGGGGGTGGGGGGGGGGGGGGGGGGGGGGGAGACGGGGGAGACTGGGGAGACGGAGAGTGAGAGAGGCGACTCGGCCTCCACTTCCACCTCGAATCAACTCACTTTTTAGCGCCAGGGTCCTCCTCTCTGCGCGGTGGCTCCTCGGGCGGAGGCGGGATGCTCGGCTGGTCGCCCCCCTGGGGGGCGTTGTCGCGGTAACCCGCCCGTCACATGGTCTTCGGACTCGGCTCTGTTTTTGACGGCCGCCATTTAAATCCTTTTGTGGCTCTTTAGAAAAGTGTTTACTCCAGCTGACCAATCGGTGGCCGGCGTTGTTTTAACTCCGCCTCCTAGGATCAACTCACCTTGCTGGGGACCTTAACTGAGGTGTGGCCCAGGTACCAGATACCAGCCACTACTTTTGTAATGGATGTTAAAAAAAATGGTTTGGTGTCAAGAGGAAAAAGTTGAGGAACTCAACTAATTATAGATTACGTCAAATTCAGTTTTTTTATTTTTCCTTACAGTGTGTCAGGGTTGGAAGGGAATTTGCGAAGTGGGAGAAGAGAACATTTCTGGAAAATCGTACAGTTCTGTGAAACCTCAACATCCGAAATCTTTTGCTACGTAATTTGAAATCGGATCAAATGGACCGGCCTCCTGCTCCCCTCGGTTCCATCAACCTGTCACTGAACTCCACCCATGTTTTCCGCTCGCCGCTACAGCGCAGATAGACTTTACCTGCCTGTGCGCCTCAAACTGTCAGAACTGACAGCGCCGCCGATCCCTCCCCGCTCTCCTCCGGCACGTCTGCCGATCGGGTTTCCCCCCCCCCCGGATCTGGACTCGCTCCGTTACACTTGGGGCCGTGTTTTTGTTGGCCCGGTTCTGCGTCACGTAGAGTTTGGGAGGCTGCTCAGACAATGAGAGCAAAGAGTCAGCGGGGTTGTTGATGCTAAGGCGTAGTTTTCAATGTATGATGAGAGAGGGAGGGAGACTCGTTTTTACGAGGCTGCTGCGAAAAGCCACCTTCCCGGATGTGTTGAAGTTGTAAAGTCCCTCACTCAATCCAGGAAAAAAAAAGAAAACTTATTCATTTAACTCTTCTTTTTCTCCACAATTAAAGTTGCCGGAAGAGATTTGGACCGTTTTTCTGTTTCTCAATTGCATCGTTTTGGCATCATTCCTATCGGTAAGATAAAAGATGCTCTGGCAACAGATCGGACCTTTTAATGGCCAAACTTATTTGAACAATAATGTTAAGGCCCAACGTGGGCGTGCTCACTAAAAGTGTTCAACCTCACCTCACTGTTTCATCACTCGATTCATCACTCGAAATGATCATTTAGAAAACAGCACGACCATGAAGCAGCGCGGGAAGTTTGCGTGAGGCGAACCAAAGCTTCTGCGCGCGCTCCACTTGTTCCTCTAGAACTCCCTCCCTGCGTCTTCTCCTCCTGACACACGCACACACACACACACACACACACCACACACACACAACGTAACGACGAGGAGTGTGTGTGCGGCCGCTGAGCTGTTCCACATGTGCAGGGTGCGTCGGTTCAAATTAGGCCCCGTTGACAAAAGGGCCTTTTTACACACAGGTGGATGATGGTGTGGGGGGGGCTGCAGTCAGCAGTGCAGGCCAAAAAAGCCCAGTCAGTCAGCGGAGCAGCCGGTCAGTGAGCCAATCAGCTGAAGCCGCCGCTCAGAACGGAAATGTCGGACGCTATCCTATATCGGCCGGGTGAAATGCAGTTTTTGGGCGATAGGATATTGAAACACTTGCAAATGGGGTCTCGTTCCCCCCACCCCCCAATGAAAAACACACGCACACACAGCCACGACCCCCTGGGGTGCCGGGGGTAACCATAATGCAGCTGCAGTTATTACGTTTAATCGTCTAATTGTTGAGTTTCATAGAATGGGACCCAGTCTGCCTTGGAACTAATTCTGTCTGGCATTCTATTTAATTCGCCACACTGGGCCCTAAGCTCTTCTGAAGGGAAGCTGCTCTACCCCCCCCCCCTTTAAGAATATAAACCCCCTTATCTTCTCCTCTGCCTCCCTCTTCTTGCACGGCAGAACACTGCGTGACTTGTGCTGGAGAGTGATTTCTCAACAGTCCATAAAACATTCTTCTGACACTTTGGACATCCGCTCTAACGAGGCAGCGTAACGGTGGGGTGTGAGGGGGGGGGGGGGGGGCGCGCCGTGAGCAGCGCAAAGCAGAAGCAACGTTTAGACAACAAGCGTATGCAAGTTGCATGAAAACACGCGGCAAGGCATGAAATGAATTGAAATTGAGACGCGACACTCGGGCCGGGCTAAAGGGAAGCGAACTGACGGCGTCACGTGCGCAGCCCCCCCCCCCCCCCCCCCCCCCCCCCCCCCCGCAAAAAGTAAACCCGTGTTGCAACACAAAAGGCGTCTGACGTTGGATCCAGTGTGCGCGTGCACTGCAGCTGGTGTTCAGTTGTTGCGACTGCAGCGCAGGAAAGCAACGAACTCGGAGTAGCTTAGCCGCGGCCTCGCGAGTCTCCCCCCCCGGAAAAAAGAAAAACAATGCTGCTTTAACTGTTCCGATTGGTGGGGGGGTTGATTGGCTGGATGGTTGGCTGCGTGGCGATAATCCGCACTCGCAAATCCCATGCGTTTAGTCAAATTATTCCTGGCCTTAAGGCTCCCATTGTGGCCGCTGGCTGGTGCGATGCTGTCTGAGCCCCCCCCCCCACCCCACCCCCCACGGGGACAACAGCCACTTGCTGGCTACCAACGGGCAATTTCAGGTGTGAATTGGCTGTGTAGCCAGTGGCTTATATTAAATGACCTGAGACGTGACCCCGGAGGGTGAGAGGGCATAGGACAGGGAGGGGGGGGGGGGGAGAAGTACGCAGTGAGCATTGGGAAAGGGATGGGATTATCAGGTGGAGTAGGAGGAGGAGGGGGGGGGGGGGGTCCTGACTTCTTTGCTCAGTTCCTCTTAAGGGGCAAGAGCTGCATCATTTTGGAGCAGAGTATTGGAGAAAGGTGAAGAAGGGTCCTTTCGACCGGACACCTCCCTCCTCCTCTCCTGGTCCCCGAGCTAGCTCCCGCTGAACCTCTTCTCTTCCGTCCACCCTCCTTCTCCCCCCCCCCCCCCCCCCCCCAATAATGTGCTTTTAATCATATCTCCTTGGCTGGCTGGCTGGCTTGCGTGGGCGAGCGCTGCGTCCAGGCCCTTTGATGGGAATCTGCGATGCGCCCTGAGAGTCTTTTTGAAGTGGCCGGCCCGGGGAGCTCAGTGTGGCGGGGGGGGGGGGGCTGGCTGGCTGGCTGGCTGAAGGGCCCGGCAGCTTTGATGTGCCAGGGTCTGTGGAGGCCGGCTGCACGCTGCCCTGCACCGATCTGTCAGTAGCACAGCTGCACCGCTGGGGAGCCCCCGCCTCCAAAAGCTGACTGGCTGTTTGGCACGGCTCACCTGGCGCCCGTGTACACCGCCTACCTGCCGAGATAGGGAAGGGTTTTTTTATTTTTTATATATGTAGCTCACTCACGTATTAATGTGTTGTTTCGAGTGAATATATCCCCAGAGTTCGTATGAACTATATAGCGTGGAGTTACTCCCCCACATCGGCCTTTTCCTGCTATTTCCTTTATTTCCTGTCAAGCGGCTCACAGAAGAAGAAGAAGAAGAAGAAGAAGAAAAAAAGAAGGAAAAAAAATGTAGTGGACGGCTGCCTTCCGCTCTACTTTCTGAG
Source organism: Pungitius pungitius (assembly GCF_949316345.1). Lineage (NCBI taxonomy): Eukaryota > Metazoa > Chordata > Actinopteri > Perciformes > Gasterosteidae > Pungitius > Pungitius pungitius. The sequence goes on from NC_084905.1 coordinate 18,727,283, forward strand.
TCTATGTAAATGTGCCATTGGGAATTTTTTCAGCTTGACTCTTGCCAAATGGAATCTGTTTTCTCTGCAGCTGCACGAAACCATTAAAAAGAGACCATGTGTTCTAACCTGTTGGGTTTCAGTCGAGCTCAACCTTGGCTCAACTCTCCACCTGGAGAAGAGAGCGCTTTTCAAGGCTGAAGCTTTATCGACACAGAGCTCACTGCACAGCTTTTCTCTCTTTTCTTTTTCTTTTTTTTTTTAAGGGGGAGGCATTAATTGCCGGACTGCAACTCAGAGCAACGTTTAACGACACAAATGTTGTTTTTTATATGCATTAATGTCCCGCATTTGTTTCCATATTATTCCATATAATAAATAAGTGTCGCATTTTAACGATATGAACATCACAGCCAGTGATGTAATGTCTTGTGTATCTTCAAATTAATTAAGTGTGAAGATATCTACATTTTTTTTTACAGAAAATATATTGATTCAGCAGCTAAAGCGGATAATGTAAATCACGAGAGACTAATACGCTTATACCTCATTTGTTTTGGAGGGATTAGCTTGACTGTAATGAAAAAGTAACGATGATGACGAGCCCTCCCGGGTCAGTTTGTTGACGTTGCCTCTGGATGCTTCCCTCCCTGCTTCGTCCTCAGTTAACCTCCATTACCCGTCAGATTTATGGCCCGCCTCCTTTCACCTGGGGAAGTACTTCTCTGCAACAGGACAACAGGCGCTACGCGGGCGAGACGCTCGTTCAGTTTGTGCGATTCATTGGAAACACGAGGTAGTGATTCTTTTGTTTCACTCTTTTGTTTCACTCTTTGGTGGTTTCAAGGTTGAAAAAATCATTGAATTTAGAATTTTTTTTTCACTCATTAAATCTTCTTCGGCTTGTTCCAACGCTTTAATGATGCTGCATGGTGTTGAACCTGGCCGCTCCATTCCATTAAAAGGGCATTTCTATAATTGTCCATGTTTTGGGGGAGGGTTTTAAACAATGAACATCTCCGCTGCAGTTCACAGTGACCGACCCTAGAGGTTCCCTCAACTCCCTCAACCAGATGTTTAAGGTTGCCGTGGATATCTTTGCTGTGATTATTGTCAGGCTAGAAGCAGCATCCCTAATGTGAACACAGCTCTTAACAACTGATGGATAAAGACTCGGTTATTTCGGGCCTCGGCGTGACCCCGCTACCTTCGACACATCTGGGCCTGGTTAAGCGCGGGTCGTATTTTCGGACCTCTTACAGTTCCGGGGGAGACAACACGGCCCTGACTGGTAGTTTGACTGCTCAACCCTCTATCTGACTCGCACACGCGCGGTTGGTCACCGTGGCAACGTGCTGAAAAGAGTGCTTCCTGCGACTTTGTTGTGTTTGGAGCTTGGCAGGGCATTGTAACCCAGATATTATTTTTAGTCTGTCAGCGAAAGGCCCGGCGTGTGTTGATTTAGGATGTGAGCGGGCTGCCTCATGCAAGCTCCCCCGCACCCCCCCCCCCCCCCCGGGTACACAAATTCACAGACCTACAGAGCGTGCGAGACAATATCGGACATTTTTTTTAAACTCTCATTGTACTACTGCAAAAAGGATGTGTTTATCTTAAATCTCCGAGTGGGCGGCTTGTCTCTCTCTCTCTCTCTCTCTCTCTCTCTCTCTCTCTCTCAGTCAGTAATGGAGGTCTGACAGCGGGAGCGTGAAGGTCATGGTTATTAGATGGTAATGGCGAGAGCCACAGCTGGGCCGGGCAGGCCTCCTCTGCCCAAAGTGATGAGTTGTGTGCGTAGGGAGGGGGGAGGGGGGAGGGGGGGGGGGGCTTTTATTTGACACAACTTTTTTTTTTTGTCTTTCCTTACGACCACCTGGTTTGGGGAGAGAACCCACAGTGGCTCAGATAACTAAAACCAAGGCCCAAGTGTATTATGGCTTGACTAAAGTTGAGGAAGTTCATTTGAGCAGTGGAGCGATCGTAGCTGAATCAGCTAATTATGGTTTGAGATCACATTGAACTCCGAAATAAAGTTACATCCCACTAAGTTGAAAAGCCGTTTTGAGACCTTTGTCTCTGCCATAGTTGTACAATGTCATTTTTATTGTTTGCTGTTGGTAGGCTACAGATGATATTCTTTTTAACAACCCAGAAAACGCCGGACGATTCAACATCTTCTTGGAAAAAAAAAAAAAAAAACGAAAGTCTGCGCGAAGTTGGGCTGCCGACCAAAGAAAATCCTCATTCTCAAACTAACACACCGACCACTCTGGCGATAGATTTATTAGTTGATTCAATCGACGGCGGAGTTTCTCCACTAAGGAAATCACACAAGAGCGCCACTTTAAATTTGGTGTACAAAATGATTGCTTCTATATAAACCTCAGTTCGTAAGTCCTTTTATTTAGGAATACTGCACGGGGCTTTCTGCTTTACCTGGTGGGATTCTACACAGTGCACATGTTTTGGAAGCAAAGTGGTGTTTATTGCACTCGAGCGACAATCAATAAGGAATTTAAAGCCACTGAGAGAGAAAACCAGCGTTGATTAATGACCAAACAAAACAAAAGCTATATCCCAAATATTTGGCTTACATTTAACTTTTTCTTAGTTTGTTCCAAACCCTTGAGTGTTCTCAAGTGGGCTTCAAACTTTGTCTCCACGCTGTAACCCAAGCTGCTCGCTTTAACCCCGTCGTGTACGCCGACCTTTTTCATCTCCCAAAGCGCTCCGGGATGAACTCCTCTCCAACCTCATTTGCATTGATATGAAATCTGGACCAAAAAAATCCGATAAAGCGCGGAGGGGGGGGTGGGGGGGGGGGGGGGGGACCCCTCTGTGATTACGGGGGTCACCAGCCAACCATAAAGGAGAAGCCCTCGGACGGGGTGGAGGGAAGCGGCGCGTCGGGCTGGGGCTCATTGTGTCTGCTATCTGCCGCCCGCACACAATGAGCCGCCTCTTTCTCCCCGGGACGGGTGTCAGGAGTTCAGCCTTCATCGTCCCGGCCTGCGTTTGACCTCACAGGAGGGTAAAGATGCAGCTGAAGAGGCCGCGGAGCTCGTAAAACAACAACAACGACGCGTACAGCGCACAAAGCCCTTAATGGACGCCCACAGAGGAAATATCTAAAGCATGTCGGCCCGCCCTCCTCCGCTGATTGCATCGTGATGGGCAGAGAGCTCAAGTAAACACCGCCGCGTCTCCCCCCCCCCCCCCCCCCCGGCAACAGCGTTTATTTCATTCTGTTTTGTGTTTGGAGCAAAAGAGGTGAAGGGAAGGATCAAGGAGTTAAGGAGCGAAAGGGTTTCCAGCCTATCTGCAGCTGGCGCAGCACGCCGGGGGGGCTGCATGTTAGCGGCGCCCAAGGTCACGTGACATCTGAGAAGAAGATAAGCATCTGTTACACAGGGTGCTACGGCAACCATTTCACATGTCTACACTTGTAAAGGGGTCTTGTTTGATCAGATTGTCTTTATCTGTATCACCACCTTTTCGGTATATATATATATATATATATATATATATACACAGTAGTATGAAAAAGTTTGGGCACCCCTGATCATTTTCAAGATTTTCCTTTACGTATCATGGGTTGTTCGGAACAGCAATTTCAATTAAATATATCACATATCAGACAAACACGGCGATATTTAAGAAGTGAAAGTGAAGTTTATAGGATTTACAGAAAGTGTGCAATAATTACTTAAACAAAAGTAGGCAGGTGCATGAAAAACTACAGCAATATTTAGTAGATCCTCCTTTTGCAGAAATAACAGCCTCTAAACGCTTCCTATAGCTTCCAATGAGGGTCTGGATTCTGGTTAAAGGTATTTTTGACCATTCTTCTTTAAAAAACATCTCCAGTTCGGTCAGGTTTGATGGTTTCCGAGCTTTAAAACAGACTTTACTTGTGTCATTTTGGTCCCCAGCAGGAGCTCATGCCCACAGGAGCCCCCCCCCCCCCCCCCGTTGAGAGAAGTTCAATTCAGGTATATTCAGAGGGCAAAGCATGCAAACATGATCATGTTGGAAACCATGTCCTCTTGAAAGTCCCACTATACGTTCTCATTGTACAGTCACCACATGGATTGAAGTCAAATCCGTTGTGTTTGATGGGTTGATGGATGGATATCATGATGTTAGTGGTAGAAATTGGGTGTTACTCGCTTACGTCGTATCCCGTCGTATCCTTTGATCTCGACTTTAAGAGGATGCGTAAACGGTTACGTGTCGTCGACGGGCCTTGCTTTTGTAGATTTTCTGATCCGACCGGCGTTCTCTCCCTCCTTTGATCAGCTTCCTTCCATCCAGAGGGATGAAGTCTTCTCACTGACATCACCCAGTGGCAGCTGATTTAGTTTCACACCTCGCGTCGGTCTGCCATTGTACGGTATTTCCCTTTTCTGGCCTTATTTCTTTTTTTTGTATCCTGTTCTCTGTCTTCTCTTTTCATTGCTACTTTTCTTCCCCCCCCCCCCCCCCCCCCCACCCCCTCCCTCATTTCACCTAGCCTCACCCCATATGTGAAGGAGACAGCTGCGCCTTGGATGTGGCGGCTTTCTGTTTGTGCGCGCCCATCTCACTGTTTGGTCTCGGGGAGGTTGTGCGTGTGCTCATTATCCTTTTTTATCCCCTGACCCTTTTTTTTTTTTTTCTACCAGTTGTAACTTTCCCCCTCCGTCAGCATTTTGACAATTCGGAGAAAAGGTTTCGGTAACTAAATGAAACAAGAACAAAAAGTGCAATCCCACATTTTGCACTGCAGTTCATGAAAGCTTCGCAGTAAGTACAACCACGACTTGATGTATATATGTCCCTTTTTTCTTTTGCATTCTCTGCTTTCTGTTTTTTTCACCCTGTAAGTGTGGCTTCACGCGTTGTGAACACATCGCCTTCATGGCGTTCCCCTGTTGACACAGCACCCCGTGCACCCCTCCGTCACACTCCAGCTCTTGTCTCTCAGTGTAAAGTCGGGAGAGGAAAACCAACACACCACAGTCCACTCCCCTCCCCTCGTTTTGGCGTCGCTAGGCAGCTCTCTTTTATTTTTTTACCTTTTTTTTATTTTTTCCAGCACCCTCTTTCTCTTCCTCCTTTTCGTGCCTGTGAAAGGGGTCAATGCCTCTGCACGATGGAACCACGGGGCTAAAAGTCCTTTGGGCCAGACACTGGAGGAGTCCACTACTAATTGCGCTCAGCGAATCCCGGGGGGGGGGGGGCCATTGTCCTCGACCCGGGGTCCAATTTGAATGTGAATGGAGGTGGCTGGCTGGTGCTGAGAGTGTAAGGTACACAAATGACTGTCACTGGGAACGGATCGCAGCGCTACAGGGATTGTGAACATGTCCCCTAAATAAGCACTGTTGGCTTTTTGGCTCTGCATAAGTTACAGTGTGTTTGCACTAGCGTGAGCGCCGTGTTGCTGTACGCTCGGCTGAAGTAGCATGAGAGATGTTTTTTTCGGGGGGGGGGGACGTTTTGTCGAGAGGATTTCTCTTTTTTTTGGCCTTCGCGGTGAGGTGCCAAGTTGTGCCCCTTTTTTTCCCTTTTCGCCCACTCATTTTGCATCATTGGACACAGGCATAAAGTCTTTGTGAGAGGAATAAGCCCATCTTCAAAAAAAAAAAAAAAAAAATAATGAAGTCAATGCGTCCAAAAAAGACGGACGGAAAGACAGTGAGATGGATCGTCCAGATCTGACCGGACGGACAGCTGAACAAATTGCAACACCTCCCCCCTGCCCGCAGTTCACTTGTTCCTTCTCTATAGAGGCGAGGGTCCTCGTCCGTGTCCCCCCCCCCCCCCCCCTTCCCTCTTCTCCTGCCCCTCTAGTGGTTAATTGAGCCCCTGCCAGGCCTCGCCCCTTTATTGCCTCCATTTGTCAAAGCCTGCGGGGCCTGAATGCCGCCAGAGACCCTGTGCAAATGAAGAGCCTCCTCGCCGCTCCATCTCCCTCCGTCCCTCTATCGCTCCGTCCATCCAACGGAGCAAACAGGTCTGACCCGGGGCAGTTCAGGGCAAACAGTGGCTCAACAAAGACAGTGGCTCTTTAGGTGTGTGTGTGTGTGTGTGTGTGGGGCTGGTGTCCTCCCGGGACACCTCCAACGTCAGCGGTGCCAAATCTCAAAGCTCTGAAACGCAGATGGGGGGTGGGTGCAGACCCTCAATGCGGGAGACAGGTGTGCAGTGGGAGGTGTTGTGTGGCGCCGGAGTCCCTCCGTTGCGAGGCTGGCGTTGGCACATGTGCCGCCGCCGCGCACACTGCAGATAAGAGCGGCCTTTGAGCCCAGATGCCATCGACTGTGGTCAGCTTTGTTTGCCCCGAGCCAGACCTGTAATGTACAGAGAAAGACGTGGGAGGGAAGAAGAAGAAGAAGAGGAGGAGGAGGAGGAGGAGGAGGGGGGGGGGCAGAATACAGGGGAGAATGACAGAAGGAAGGAAATAGAATGGGAGCGCCGCCATATCAACAAGCGACTCTGTGGCTGGATGGTTCTTATTTTCTCACTAGTATCTCCAGTGGCTCCTCACGTTGGGTCATTCAAAAAGAACTATTGGCTCTCCATATTAGAATGCTGTAAGTACATCAAATACACAGCATTTAACCTCATGTCCCTAATAATGGTAGTGATATGTTCCCGTGATTTGATACGTCCTATTTTACCATATTGTCCAATAGCAACCCAATATCTCCACATTTTCTTCCATTTAACTATTTATTTATTCACTTCAGTCTCAGCAAAAAGTGAATCGATGGAAAAGCCCAAACTAATTCAATTTTTTTTAGTTGAAGCAGGAACCAACTGCTCAGACACTCGGGTGTCATCTGGCTTCCAGCGTTCCACCTCCGACATTTTGCGTCGTCCATCTCACGCGTCACCTCTCGCCTCTCTTTTCCACGGATGACCCACCCCCCATCGATGCTTTTAGAGTTCAAGTTCACTGCCAGATCCTAAAAAAAAAAGGTTCATGTCCAAGTGCAGCGGTCCGGTCGTAAAGCGGCTCGTTTGAAGTCGGAGACCAGATTTATTTATGTCTGGTCCCCTTTGTACAAAACTTTAAACTTTGATGAGTTGAAAAAATTATTAAATATATATTTCTCTCTCTCTCTATATATATATATATATATATATATATATATATATATATATATATATTATACACATGCATATGGCTGTATTTAGCTTTGTGAGGGCATGTATGTATTTGTGTGCCCCGGCACAGAGGCCTTTGTTGTGAGTCAGGCCTGTGGGAACGAGCCCAGCGTCTCTCCTCTCTCTCTCCCACGCTTTCACACTCATCCCATCCTGTGTACCTCTGCGTGGGGGGGGGGAGGGGTGTGTAGGGAACACTGCCGTGGAAAAACTCACACACACATGCTTAAGGGTCATCAGAGCCTGAGAAAAAAAAGGGTGCGGAAAGGATTGTATGTACATACACACATATATGTTTTTTCCTTATTGACTCGACCTGACGCCAAGTAGTGTGACGTTCTCAGAGACTCGCTAAATCGTAGGGGAATTCACGTTGTTTTTGGTCAACGATGAGTAGTTACATGCAGTTCTTAGTGCCGCCCCCCGAAAATCTTCAAAAACACCAAATAAATAATCAAGTCAAGTGTCAACCATACACAGTTATTACAGTACAGAGCGAAATTAGACAACGTTCCTCCAGGACCAGAACATAGGACACACACAGGACTACACAAACAACTAAATGAACCACCTTTATGAAATACCAAGTACAGTAAAATACCAGTACACAGTAGTGCAAAAAGATGACAGTTCTAAAGGGATGTAATGCTCTCTGTGGCATTTGTTCTTAGAAGGCCTCAACTGTGGCTTTATGCACAACAGCACACTTTAGCTCCTCAGTCATCATCGATGTTTTTGTGTTTTCATTTTGCAATGGATTGACTGCCCTGGCAGCAATTAAGTCTTGCCAGTGCCCCCCCCCCCCCCCCCCATGCACCCCCAGTCTCAATCTGGCCCCAGTGAACCCCGTCCAGTGGATGCCAGCTGGCGGGCCCTGCACCAATCACAGAGCTAATTTGGAGAATGTTAACTTAGCGACAGTCGAGGTTGTGGTTGGCAGCACCGAGCGGGCCGGAGCCGTCCCGGGCCAGGGGGCTTTGACGCGCCTCACCTAGCCCGGGGGGGGGGGGGAAGAGAGAGAGAGAGGCCTTTATCAGCAAGCCTGAGTACAATTGTGGTGTGGTGTGCAGTGTGGGAGTTGGGGGACTTAACTCTTTGTGTAGATGAATGGATGAATAGGAAAGGGGGGGGGGGGGGGCTGAAACACTAGCATTTTCCCCGCCCTCTCCCCAAAACTGGACCAGTGTATGTTTTAAGTCGGCCATCTCGGGGCCCCCGGGGGGGGGGGGGGCCTCTCCATGGACAGACCGACAGATACCATCAATTACCGAGGCCGGCCCCTGGCCATATGGCCGGTGGCTGTGTAGGAAAGTGGGCTGTTCACTTCACAGCACCGGCCCTTCATACGTCCACTGTGTGTGTGTGTGTGTGTTATGAAGTGTGCTGGCATACGTTTGGCTCGTGTTACATGGTGCTCTATGTGTCAAGTGTTCAGGATTGCATTACAGGATTGAGTTATACCTGTGTGTGTGTGTGTGTGTGTGTGTGCTGTATAGCTATCTTTGTGGGGCCCAAACTGAGCTGCTTTTAAGAGCTCGTTTGAGATTCAGACCTGGTGTTATGGTTGATATTAGCATTAGATTTAGACTGAGGCCTGTTAAAGCTTTCCCATTGGATGCGCGTCCTCCTTCTTTATACCACACATGTGGGTCTCATGACCCAAACAAGGAGTCGTCGCACGGACACTCAAGCCGTGGAGAGGCACGTGTCCTCGGGTTGTCCTTGGCAGACGCATAGATGGTGCAATTGCGGGGGTTTGCAGGTGCGCGCTCATGTGATTGCAATGACCTACACAAGAACCAAGGAGTCAGCCCGAGCCAAAGAAAATCATCCCAAAATACAGTCCTTTAAAGCGTAAACCCCCCCCCACCCCTCAGTGTTTCCCTGGGGGCAGGGTTTCTTCACTCCGGCGGTAGTTACATGAGGATCTGCTGCTGGGCCACAAATGTGTCCATAAAAGCACACACACACAAACCCATTGGCTTGATTTGTCACATCGAATTAGCGTTCACTGAATGCTTATTGGATCACAATTTTGTTCCTCTCACAGATAGATATCAGGAGGAGGAGGAGGAGGAGGAGGAGGAGGAGGAGGAGGAGGAGGAGGAGGAGGAGGAGGAGGAGGAGGAGGAGGAGGAGGAGGAGGGCCAGTAAGCACGGGAATAATGATCACATATACCAGTAAATAAATACATATTCATGCAGGGATGTAAGTAGCCTTTGGTAACAGTGAAGGGCTGGGGATTCCAAGGGTTTACGTGTGTGTGTGTGTGCGTGCGTGCGTGCGTGTTCATGTTTCAGCTGCCAAAGACATTATCTTCTCCTGACAGCCAGTCAATACACATGATCGGACACCTGTGAACCAGTCACTTGAGGTTAGGGCCCGTTTTGGCTAAATAAAAGGATAACGTTAATGAAGTCGAGCCGTTGTTCTGTTCTGTGCTCCAAGGTCTTAAAAAAAAAAAAATGACACATCTCCCCCAACGTAATGTAATTTAATTAGACGTGTCTGTTTGAAATCAAACTGCAAGTGGAAAAGAAATCCTGCTCTCGTTGGTCGGCCTCCACTCACTGCATGGCCATTAACAAAAAACACATTGCCTTATGGGTGAGAGAGGGAGGCAGAGCGTTTTAGCAAAGGAGAGAGAGAGAGAGAGAGAGAGAGAGATGTTTCTGTTTGATATATAATGTGAGAAAGAGCCAACTGCAAAACAAGGAAACATCTGGGTGATTAATCTTTTCGAAAGGAGGAAAACAGGGAGGAAAATAGTACCAGCCCATAAAGACCCCCACACACACACACGCACAGACACACACACATTCAAAATGTGCACATGCACACAAACAGCTGGGTGCCAGAGACAATGATCCATGTTAGTCACGATCCTCATTAATATTGAATCAAAGCCTCTTTGATTACGGCTCCGGTTTCATTATTTAGATGAAATAAAAGAATTGAAACGTAAGCTGAACTGGTGTGTACTCAAGTTTTTGGGGGGGTTTTAGTCTTAGTTTTTTTTTTTCTTCTATTTTTTTTTCTTTTTCTCTCTACCCAAGACTCTTTTACTGGGAACATGTGCTTTTCTCATTGACTCGGTAACACAGTCACACTTAAGAAGCTCGGCAGTACAGCTGCAGCAGTCACACATTCTGCCACCGTGCTGGAGAAGCTGTGGACTAAAAGCGCCTGAGAGAGGCAGAGGGTCACTCATCCCCCCCGCCCCCCCCCCCCCCAAACAAATCAGGACTTTCACGGGATCATTTTGAACCTAGCCATCACAGGCCGCCCTCTGCAACACGGAGGTTTACGATGGTGTCACTCGCACGGCGCACACAGTCAGAACTCTGGAAAATCCTGCTTTTGCCACTATGTGAAGCGTGTGTGTCTGTCCGTACTGTGTGTGTGTGTGTGGGGGGGGGGGGGGGGGGGGGGAAATCGTGCCGCTGGTCCTGCGTTCTGCTGCAAAAGCAAAAACTGCGGGGATGTTTTGGGTGGCCGTGCTGTGTGCTGCATGCGTAAGCGCCTCTCATGGTTGCAGTGGCTCACACTTACTCAAACACCTTTTTTATTGCCTTGTTTTATTCTGCCATTGACTGCCCGCTGACCCCTCACTCACGCTATTCTCATCTGCCCCCCCCCCCCCCCCCTCCCCCCTCCACTGCAAGTAGGGGCCACTAGTGATGACACAGCTAAGTGTGGGGCTGAACCCCAGGCGCTGCCCTGACACGTCGTGGGGGGGGGGGAATACAGACTTTATGGGGAAACAGTTTGCTCACTTGCATTGCATCGGATGGTGTGTTTGTCTATCGCCTGAGCAACGCAGGTTGATGCATCACCGCTGCTCTGCAGAGACACAGTTGTAGCGTGTCTTTGCGTTGTCATAAAAGGGCTTCATGTGCAGGGAGGTGGGCCAATGGTGAGCACGATTCTCTTTCGATTGACGGCGCAGCAGAGGTCGAGGGAAGTGAGCCGCACTGCGATGAGGGAACCTTTTTTAGGTATTAAGTTACAGCGCGCTGCTTTTTGAGTTGTGCAGTGTGAGATTAACCCGCATCGTCACTTCCAGAGCGCCGTAACCTTCTTTTTGCTTTAAAATGAGACTCCGGAATGCATTCCATTTGTTCAGCGTGTGTTTACATTAATGTACTCCAATTTTATTCCACTTCTTTACAGCGTTGGTACAGAGAGTTTATTGCCACACATTGACAGCTGCAGTCGTGCTCTTTTTCTTCCCTCCGGCCCCGGGGGCCATGAATCCTGAAGGCAGGACAGGGCAATGCTGTTTACTTTAGCTGACTCTGACTTACAGTAACAGGCAGCAGCATTACAGCCCAAGTGGGGTTGGGTTGAAACTAGCACATTTCTTTGCTGCTTTACAACCTGATGAGATGGACAGATAGACAGGGAACATCTGTTTAAGCTGAGCACAATGCACGCACACACACACACACACAAACTCACCAGGGCCCCAACAAGGGGTCTGACCCTAATATCGTCACTGCAGGTGTTGTGTAATAGCCACACACACATTGACAGCACATGATCAGACCACACACATACAGCATTCGCCACTGATGTTGAAGCAAATCAGGACATCCCATAGTGGAATTGATTGTACTTGTCTTCATACTTCCAGCAGTTAGTAACAAAATCTGAAAGATTTATCAACAACATCGCGTGTTTTTATCAAGGAGGAAAAGTGCGTTTTTAAATCCGCTGCCATTGGTTGACAGTGGGGTCAGTTTTCCTTTTTGTACCACACACACACAACTCGTTGCTCTGTTAGTGGTGGCGGAGAGCCAGTCTGAAGTTCCCATTGTGCTGGGGTTTTCCATTCAGGCACACTGGCACGGGACGGCCCCCGTCAGCCTCATGTGAACCTGCCTACAAAACCAGAACGTACACAACGGAGTGCACGTGTTGACGCACATGTGTACTGTGTGTGCTGCACAGTGTACTACAGCGGCTTATAATTAGAAAAGGCACCTGACAAAACACATGCACAGAGGCAGGAAGTGCAGCCGGTTCGTCATCAGGACCGATTCAGAGTGACGGACAGGCTGCCCACTCCAGTGGAAAGGGCATCGGTACTCCAGTGGCTTTGTGCATGTGTGTGTGTGTGTGTGTGTTTGTGAGTACTCTCTTAGACTGTTTGAGTGTCACACGGCACATTTCACAGAGTTAAATTGACTCTGTGAGATTTGAACTCTAACTTGGTGTTTGTATTGTCCCAAACGAAGTGTTAACAATTTAACTCGGAATAAGTGTCCAAAATAAATCTGCTCATTTAGCTAAAGTAACTAACATTGAGTTTGCAGTGTGATTTCAACTCTGCACACTGGAAAAATGAACTCTAAGAATTTTGCTGCTCAGCTACCCAAATTCTCAAAAAGATCTAGTAATATTCTCTAGGTCTAGCATCTAATCGCACCATGCTTATAAAATCATAACACTAACGATATGTGCAATATTTTGAGAAAGGGCCTTTTCCTGCCATGTAGAGATGAAGATTGGACTGCGCTTTTAAATGCCCAAATACAATAAATACACAAAAAAATACCCTTTATCATCGTTATCCTCATTATCTATGCGGTCAGCACTGCCACCAGTGTTTTCAGTGTTACTGTAGACAATCCCCAGCCAGCTCCAGCCAGCTCCAGCTAGCAGCTACAACAACTCTCCCACAGCCACTGAGGTGGAAGCGGTGGATGTGGACCCCCCCCCCGAAATCCCCACGTCCCCCCCTCCTCATTCCCACACCGCCAGCGCTCCCATTCCTGTCGTGGGGACAGACGGGAAGCCATCCGGTCACACGCTGCGCAAAGACCGCGCCGTCAGGGCCGTGGGGGGGACGGTCGCCGTGCCAGATTGTCGTCACTGGGTAATCCTCTCCGAGGCAGCGGCACACACAGCCCGCTGTGACACAGGCCGTCTTTTTACAGTACGGCGACGCGCAACCTGCCCGTTTACAGTGTTGTTGTTTTTTGTTTTTCAATAAGATCAATAATAATAATAATAAGAGCCCGCAGCGACTCAAATTACACACCGACAAAGACGGTGTTGACCAGTGATTCTCAACTGGTGGGTCCCGACCTTTGCATGGGAAAATAAAAATTAGAATAAAAAAAAAAATGGATCCCGTGATTTTATTTTGAAGGGACTTTTTTTAATGCGAAGTGTCGTTTTTTTTAATAAATTTGAGATGTTGAGAATGTTCCTCGCTTGTCATTAAGGGGTGATGGTGGGTCCCGGAGCCAGACCAGTTGAGAACCACTGGTGTAGACAGAAGGTCCACATCGTACGACGCCGCGCCGGAACGTCAAATTAACCGTAATCCACGTGTGATTTTCGTGAACTAATCCGAGTGGGGTACAATTAATAAAGAGACACGAGCAATCAACAACCAACAGGCCGGTGTGTGGGGAAACCGCGCTTACAAGCTAACGCTAATCTGTTAGCGGACCTTGAGGCCGGCTCAAAGGCAATGAAAGGACCAGGTTGTCGCTCCCCTCCCTGATTTAGTTGGCATGTGTGCCGTTTCGTTTCGGGTAATCAGCCATTTATTTTGGTAGGACCACATGAAAGAACCTTTTCCAAAGGCATACGTACAGTAAGACTTTCATAGTCTGCATAAAAAAGGACGCACTCTTTCATTCTTGGAAGAATGAAGTGGTCATCTGATCTGTATATATATATATTTAATAATCTATACAACATGGCAGACGCAATATAGAAACATACGGGAGTGCTTTGCACTAAATATATTACGGAAAAAGAAGAAAATACATTTGTTATAGTCGCTTCATATCATAAATAATAGCGGCATAAAAACAGAGGTTTATTCATGTTATGCACATTTCTGTGCACAGTGCATGTGAATGCATGCAAGACAGTTACAAAGACAAACACATTTTGCTGTTGTTACTGGAATTAAGACGTGAAAAACAGTGTCAGCAGGAGATGTGGCAGCGGGAGATGCTCGTGCACCGAGGGCCCCATGGCAACAGGCGCAGCGAGGGGGATCCATATCACCGTCCATATCAACGGAGGCTCCCCTGGGTTTGTTGCTTTAAACAAATCCCTGCTCTTCCTATCTCAGTCACAACACTCCCACTGCGCCAGAGCCTGTGTGTGTGTGTGTGTGTGTGTGTGTGTTGGTTTTGAACTATGTTGGTGTAGAATCTCCCTGGATTATTTAATCTGCTGCTTTTCTATGACCCTATCGGGGTTTGTTTTTTCACTGTCAAGCATTTATAAATGATTTCTCCAAATGCTCATGTTCTGTAACAGTGCCTCTACATCTACTAACCAAAGGGTGCTTATAACGTCTCGGCTAATTAGCCTCAAACCAAACTAGCATTAACGCTTCAGTTCCGATGCAAATTCCCTTTCCCCGGGCCTTGCCCTGAGACGTTGTACTACGTGGCCCGAGGAGAGCAACATATGTCTCTCATTTGGACATTAAAGCCGACTATTATGAGATTAAATCGGGCACTTGTGATATTCGGTTCAGATCGCAGCTCCCACCAGCCCCAGTCACGCAGAGGAGAACGTTCAAACTGATATTATGTTAAGTTTCTGCCAAAACTCTACAATCCAGTAGTAGTGGATGAAGGTGTTTGTATTGGTCTTGAATTCGGAGCGGAGATAGATGTGGGCGAGGCCACGGCGAGGATTGAAACTGTAGAAAAACAAACAAACGTTTGAGCTGCATTTGAAGTGTAGGTCAAAAGGGTCGCAGGCCATGCGTGTTGGTTTTTCTCCGAGGCCTTTGAGAATGGAGCTCCCCCTTTTTTCAGCATAAGCTGAAACTTTTTCCATTTTTTGTTTCCAGGACTTGACTGGCAGGCCAATTAAACCGTTTGATTGCATTTAAAGCCGAAATGTGCCATGTGGTGCGCGTGTGGTGAATCATGGTGTATCGGGGGCGCCGAGTAGCGTGCAGGCATTGGATGTGAATGTTGTTCTTTGCACCAGCTCTCTTCACCGATGAGGCCGTGTCAAAGGCCTCACTTTTCATCGCGTGGCAAATGCGGTTGCATGCCAAAAAAAATCCCAAAGATGTGACAGAAACCTGCAACGCGTTAGTGCACAGATAGGGAGCAAAGAGAAAATTAGAAAGGAAGTGTGCTAAAGTATTATTAGTGAGTGTGTGTGTGTCTCTTGTCTTATCCATGCATACATCTCAAGTTGCTTTGCTTCCTGCACCAAACCTCCCGGAGCCTTTTTTATTAAGTGTGTGTGTGTGTGTGTGTGTGTGTGCGGGTCTGGCAGTGGGAGCTCCTCTGTCCCTTTCTCGTCAGCCTGTTAGGTGATGAATGACCTTCAAGCCCACTAGTGACAACTCGGCTCCTAATGACCAAGTGGCTGACTGACTGGTCTTAATGGAGGACCTGTGGAGCTCCGTGAAGCCCCGGCACACACACACACACACACACACACACACACACTCTAATGGTACACATTGCAACCACTGGAAAGGAGGGAATATATTTTCTTCTGCTCTTCCTGGTGAAAGAATCCCATTACTTCGGCCAAAGCCCTGATATTTGGGAGGCAGCAAGCAGCAGCTTCTGGGTTCCCTTCCACTAAGAAGAAAAAAAAGCGGAAATGTAGGGTGTAAAGGGACGTAACGCCGAGAGATCGAGCGAGATGGATAGCGGGAGAAGGGAAAGCGAAGCAGAAAGAAAAAGCCAAGGAAAGGAAATAAACCGAGAGGGAGAGAAACATTCTCGCCAATGCCTCCAGTGGGCCAACTGGGCTCGGTCCAGTTACCCCCGGGGCGCTCTGGAAAAAAGAAGGCATCATCTGCGAACCATCACTCAGTGTGCACACTGGGACCCGCTTTCAGCACCTGTCGACCGTCCCGTCAGTGTGTCAAACTCAAATAAACACCCAAAAAGGATTCAGAGCATTGCAGCTATCGGTCCACAGTTGGTAAGAATAAAGCAAAAATACGTCACGCCACCTGCAGGGAACATGTGAGCTCGTATGCAAAGCCCTCAAAGCTTTGGGTGTAGTTAACAAGCTATTTAGTTACGGTGCAGGGGGACGGGGGGGGATGGGGGGCAGTCTCTTTATTGACAGCTGTCTTTGGGTGCACACATGCCACAGGATTTACTGTTGGGATTAATTAAGCCAGTCGATTGCTCCTTTCCCCCAAATGTGCGTGAGGCCTGTGAGGGGAGGGGGGAAGTGAGCTGTGATGTAATGAAGAAGGCAAGCAGCCACAAAGAGAGGAAAAACAAACAGTCACAGCGATAAGACACGGCACCCACACTGTAAAATCCTGATGAAACCAGTGGGTTCATTCTGGTCAATTCATTGGATATCAATACTACCTTTGCTTTGGGTTTGGTAATGTTGATTAATGTTGACTGGTTGTGTCAGGTTGACATAAAGTTCACTTTGAATTTTCTTTTACAGATTATTTTTTACAGCTCAGTTTAACCCTCTTATTTGAATTCATTTTAAACAAAACCATAGCGCAAAGCATCACCCCTCCCACCCCTTCGAAGAATTTTTTGATAAATCCTGACAATTGTTTGAGAGTTATATATACAAAAGGAAACGTGGGGAGAGAGAGTGTCACATGCAACAAGGTTCCGTGGCAGGGAATTAATGCACAAATTGTTTGGGCCATGTGGTACGCACCCCAACTACCACAGCACTTGGGTGGCCCCAAATCCTAAACACTGCTGATCCTCTAAACTTCTCACTATTGCTTCATGGTTTATGACCACCGCACTCTGTGTTGAGAGCTAATTAGCAAATGTTGACACGCTAACACACTAAAACGAGATGTCAAAATTGTCAGCGTGCCGATGGCAACGTTTAGCTCCGCCATGCTCAAATACGGCCTTCCCGGGGGTCGGCAGCTTGGCTGGAGTGTGAAAGAATTTGCAGTAGCCGTCACCTATAGTCAGAGTTATCTCCACAGCGCTGAGGAAAGGTCCGGCTCCACACTATATCATTGTTTGCATTTCTTTTCAAACAAAACCAAATCGTCTTTGGTGGCACTAAGCACTCAGTTCTCATTGGGCACCTTCAGGTCTGACATGCTAGAAAGAAAGTATCAAATGAGCTGCTTCAAGGACCAACGCTACACTTCCGGGTGCAGAAAGGGTCAATATTTCGGCAGGCTTTACCTTTCATTTCTAAACCGATTTGCTGTTTTGAGTCATTGGGGGGGGGGAAAGCTTATTTTCTGCAGGGCACGCTTGTATAGCCGATGCCGCCTTCCGCATCGCCGCCATCCAAAAACACCCCCTTTTTTTGTTTGAACGTGTAATCTCGGCGCACACGTCAACGCACTTATAAGAGCATGTAGCGCCAGCCAAAGCGCGGAGAGAGAGAGCACGTGTGTGTGTGCGTGTGTATGTGTGTGTGTGTGTGTGTGCGCGTGCGGCCTTTGAGAAACCGCTGCGTGCGTTGTATTTGATTCTATTGTGAAGCGCTTCCACGTGGGACTGTTTCCATGCTTTTACTGCGTTGCAGGTGTGTGTTTGCGGTGCAGCAGGTGCTGCTGGCTGCCACGCTGTGCGGCAATGGGGGTGGGAGGGAGGGGGGGGGGGGGGGGGGGGCGCGAGGGTGTCATGGCCAATATGCGAGGGAAAGAACCTCTAACACATGGCACTGGTATTGTGGGCCTCTGGAAAATCCATTTAAATTCTCCCCCACACACACACACACACACACGCACACACACACGCTCACGGCGCGCACCGAGCCGTGCGCACAAGTCGCATAAATACACAGAGACACACACGAGGAGAAGACACATGTGGACACGAGACAGCTTTTCCCTTCTCGTTGAGCCTCTGGCTCGTTATAATACATGAAAGAAGTGCAAAGAGAAAGTAAGTCGTGAAGATCGTTTCAAAGCACCATGCCGCAGGAAATAGGAAAAATGTCTTTGTGTTTAGTCCAAGTGGATTTAAGTAGTAGTAATTGCCTCCATCATTTATTTAAGTATGGAATCAATTCTGTCTTTGTAGTCTACCATGTCAAATGCCCATTTAATTAGAATAAAATCTAGTCATTATATGTGTGTGTGTGTGTGTGTGCGTGCATTAGACACAGAGCTGCAGAGATCCTTTTTCTCTTTATTTTTGTCTCCTTCTTTGGTGTCAAGGTCACTGCCGTTTACGTTTTCCTGTCCTCTCTGTAGGGGGCACTCCAAACCCAATAACTCCTCACTCCCTTCATTTTCCTCTTTTCTCTCTCTCTTGTCGACTTATACTTTCTGTTCCTTCACTGTGCTGCCCCCCCCCCCCACACTGGTCACTGCGTCAGACCGGACTGTGTAAACAGTGGAGGTGTTTGGCGTCCCGGAGCCAGGTTGCATCAGCGGACGGCGTGACGTGTGGGCATGTCTCAGTGACATAAGGGTCACAGTGAACTTCTGCGACCCCCCCCTCCCTTCTTTTCTCTTCTTCTTCCCATTCACTATCGCCGAACGCCCTCGCGTCCCTGCTCTCCTCGGAGCGGGATCGTTGACCCGACCCTCGGCCCCCGCCGCGTTTCCCACTCGAGTGAATCCGCCGGCCCGCTATCGCGGGCGCGACAAAATATTTACGTCTACCGGCGGCCTCGTGAGAGAGACGTTCTCACGGCCTCCCTGATTGGTTGTGTCACCCGGCTCCTAGTCACGCAAAAAAAAAAAAAAAAAAAAAAGGATTCGTGAATCATTGCCCGGTAACAACAGATAATAAGACTCCTTTACCGAGACTCCCGTCTGTGGCCGTGACGCTTGTGGATAATTGTTATATTTGTGGATGGAGGCAGGCCGGCGATCACATGGGCAGGTATGTTACTGACGTACTGTGTCATTTTCATTTAATACTAGGGTGGGGGGGGCGAGTTAAATATTTGCATTCCACCGCAGGACGAGCCTCCCCCACAAAATGCAAAACCCACAGAGGCTCAAAAACAAAATGGCCATGCGGCCTACTTGTACGTGTGTGTGTGTGTGTGTGTGTGTGTGTGAGTGAGTGTGTTTCCCGTCAAGCGTAAGGTGCAGTGGACAGCTCCATACAAGAAGGAGGAGGAGGAGGGGGGGGGCGGGGGGGCAGAGAGTCACTTCCTCCTGAGACTTTGATGCCGGGACTCATTTCCCTCGGTCGTCACGGTGCTAGAAAGAAAAGAAGAAAAAAAAGGTTCCTTTAGCCGGGCGGCCTTTGTTTTGGCGAGAGGCCTTTTCTCGTTACCTTACTGTGGGTCGTGATTGCGCCAGTAAAGGATCGTGCGGGCTTAAAACCCAAAGACCAGTTCGGAGAAACCTCCACATTTCAGTGATTTTTTTCTTCCCGAGGTTCATTTCACGGATGACTCGGGAAAATATTGCGTCCGCTGACTCCTTTCGGTCTCTCTTCGTAATTGCTTTGGTAGAAAAACACTCCGGGGAGACCCACTCGTTCATCTGTAACAAATACTCAGGCGGATCATCTTTAACCGGACCCCAGGGGAACCAAGCAGGACATTCTGTTATTGTTTTCAGAGAGGAAATAATCAGTTAGCAGCAGGGTGCGCTCCACCGGCTGCCTTATTTATTTATTTTCAGAAGCAATTAGTTTGATAATTAAGCCCGTAAAAAAACGCACAAGTTGTGCTCCAGGCGCTGCTACGGCACTCCACCTGGCACGTTCCTAGGAAATGAAACGGCGTCGTTTAATCATTCATTGGAAATGGGGAAAAAGTCGAGTCAGCTCCAAATTTTTGTGGGTAATACACTTGAGTTGCGCTTTTTTTCGACATAAAGGAACGCTGCTCTCGGCGCGGATTAAAATCCAAACGCATGAACGTACAGGTTTGACTCCACGAGAGCCTTCATCAAGTCCACCACACATGACCCCACGATGCTAATCGAAAAGGAAATGCTTTGAAATGTCTCCCACGAGGCTACGAGCGCAGCAACTAGGGTTCTAGTCTCCACAACACCAGCTACGTGACGGCCTGGACGGATGTGTGTGTGTGTGTGTGTGTGGGGGGGGGGGGGGGGATTGGTGTTGTCGAGGGATCAGCACACCTGTAGGTGGGTGTTCATTACAACAGCCCTGAGTGATGGCTTGGCCTATGAGAAGCCCTTGTTCATTGTTTATCATCTCCCTTCACTTAATTAGCCCTCACTCACAGGTCACAGGAGTCCACTGAAGGCCCCCTTGTGTGTGTGTGTGTGTATGTGTGTGTTTCAGCGTGCACGCACACGTGCATGCATGCTTTTGGGATGGAGCTTTTTCACTTGAACCGGTGCCACACACACACACACACACACACACACACTACTATCTACACTTCTGAACCTTATCAGCAAACCACCTGTGTATAATTTGAAGATTAGACGGGCACAGGGGGGCCCTTGTTTCGGTGATATGTTGGAATTACACCCGAGTAGGAACAGCAGCGTGGAACCAAAGGTCCAACCGGGAACTTTCACTCCAGGAGATTAGAAGTCCACCCGTTGTCCTGGACAACAACACGTTTTTGAAACGCCGTCTATTATATTTGTGACTTTCGGTTGTCTAGTGTGTGCGTGCATTCGTGCATTTGTTGAGACGTGACAATCCTGCCTTGGACTCTGGCACAGATTTTTAAAAAAAAGTCTTGGTTGGACATTTCTTGTAGTGTGGGTGCCCGTGCAGGCCCTTTTCGTTGAGGCGTGTGCGCTGGAGTTAAGCTGCTTATTAAATGACATCGCTATACCCCACCTTGGGCCCGGACCCACTTGGCCTCCAGCAACAAGAGAAGAAAAAAAAAAACGTGAAACAGGAGAAGTTGGAGGGGGGAAAAGAGAGAAGAAAAATTGTACGGTTAATGTATATATATTTTAGAGAGGGGAGAATAAAAAGTCGACAGAGTTTATGAAACCGAGAGAGAGTGTGGTTTAGAGTGTGTTACTCTCTGTATTTTCAGTATGAGTGTGTGTGTGTGTGTGTGTGTTTTTGTGCCTGTTAGCGAGTGACTCAAAAACAACAAACACACAACAACAACTCATTCAAGTTATGCTCAATCATGAAAATCTTTCTGATATGGCAAAACTGCAGCATGAACGACGAACAACACACACGCTGCAGCAGCTACGGTGAGATTCGCCGTTGAAATCCATTCGGGACAAAACAATTCGAGAGAAAACTCTGAGCATATCTGAGCAAACATGTGCGAGGGACTGCATTTTATCTCGTGCAGAATGTCTGCACGGCTATATGCTTTCATAGTACTCGGGGCTCGCAAAGCGAAATTGTCTTCATCATGCAGCAGCTGCAGCAGCAGCAGCAGCAGCAGCAGCAGCAGCAGGAGATGTGATATCTCACCGGGAGTGGTGGCTACTCCCCGCTACTAATATTTAATTTAGTGGAGTCGGTAGTATTTCTGCTCCTTCCTCCCTAAACTTACACCCATGCACTCCCTCCAACGCAGGAATGTGGCCTGGCGTGGTGCCGGGGCCCTGGTCGTGTTGTAGGAGCTGCGGAGGAGGAGGAGGAGAGGTGCGTGCGTGGAGCTGGCACAGGACCCCTCTAGCTCCTCTTCCCCTCGTCCCTCCCTCGGACCTGTCAGGCGGGGTGGGGGCGGGGGGGGGGGGGGGGTAGGTAATGTGGAAATGTGGCCCGGCTGGCGTCAACTTGATTAAGTCTGCGCACGTGTCTGTGCAGAGAGGAGACCCCCGTCCCCCCCCCTCCTGGGCTCAGTCACCCCGAGCGCCGACACTCGCCTCCTCCAGGCTCTCCTTTTTCGCTGCATATCTTCTTTTTTTTTTCTCTCTTTCTCTCTGTCCTCCTCCTCTGCATCACACTCCTCCCACTCCAAGACTAAAGGCAGAATTTTGTTTTTTTCGCTGATTTTTCTTTCCCCCCCCCTCCCCCCCTCCTTGGCCTTCGCGCTCCCTGTGTGTAACTGACTTTCCTTTTGTTTGCGAAGACCTTCTTTCGGTCTCTTTATCTTGCACTCTTTCTCCCACTGCCCTTTCTCTCGCTCTTTTGCTACACCCCCCCCCCCCCGGTGTTTCTACTCACATGCATTCCGGGCCTTCTTTTTGTGAGTGTGTTTTTTTTTTTTTTTATCTGCGAGAGTAGTGTTGCACACACATATGAGCTCCTGTGTGTGTGTCTGTGTGTTGCATGTTCAGCATAGTGTTACCCATAGTGCCGCAGTGCGCAGAGGGCGGGGGGGGGGGGGGGGGGCAGAACCTCTGTGGACAGCTCCAGGCTACTTCGCCTCCCGCAAGGAGAGGATTTCATGTATGAAACGTCCTCTCTGCTGCAGTGGCTTCCCGCCACCTGCAGCGCGTGCAACCCTCTGCTTTAAAGGCCCCACTCACCCTGAGCCCCCCCCCCCCCCCCCCCCCCCACGTTGACACACGATCCTGATCAGTGGGGGGGGGGGGGTAAACTGGACTCTTCAACGCCGGCGTCGACCTCTTTAATTACTTCGATTTCCATGACTGTCTTTAACTTTTGAAGTGGCCATTCTGTGTACCCTTCTGTGAAAAGCTCAATATAATTACGTTTCACTCATTCTCATCCAAAGTCTATTTACTCTGCGTGTTGGAGTTTGGAGGTCAGGGGCTATCTGCGATGGACGGTTTGTTCTCCTGCCCCCCCCCCCTCCCCGGGCGCCGGCGTTCCAATGCCGTTTCACTCAGCCACTCGCAGATAGACGAGGCAACACACACACACACACACACACACACCTCCAGCGGGGCTGCGTTCCTCTGCAGCGACTGCAGGGGCCTCCGCTCCATCCATCGCCGCGTTAGCGTGGTTATCCCAGCGGACTGATTCTATGATTCCATTGGGAGCGTCGCGCCGGGCCCCTCGGCGCTCCCCGCTGTTCCCGCCTCCACGATGTGGTCGAAATGAAGGCCTATAAATGATGAGGTTGAAGCGCTGAGACGGCATACGTGGGTTTCCTGTCTCGTACGGTTGGAAGTCCTTTTTTTTATTGTGTTATTATTTGAGTTGTTATGTCATTATTAGCATTACATCACTCTCTCCCATGTTTGTGCGCTAACATTTGGCCCAAGGGACTCAATTAACTATTCATTTCACTTAGGTCTGCAGGCGTTCCATGACATATGGTATTACCTTAAGTCATTATGCCACCACGACATAAATATTCTTCAGCGTTTTTGTTTGATTTGGAGCGCATGTGTACCGTTTGGCCGTGTTAACTGGACATCGGGTTCACCGCGTTCTGTTTCTCGGTCCCGGCAATCACTCCTGTTCTCGACTTTGTCCAAAATGTTCTGGCTATTGTTTGA
This sequence comes from Pungitius pungitius, assembly GCF_949316345.1. NCBI lineage: Eukaryota > Metazoa > Chordata > Actinopteri > Perciformes > Gasterosteidae > Pungitius > Pungitius pungitius. The sequence goes on from NC_084905.1 coordinate 18,750,673, forward strand.
TCTCCCGCTCAAATTAGAGAGTGTGTCTTTTGGAGCGCAATCTGGAGAACATCCGATCTGGCAGCTCGCTAGTGTGGAACTCAACCCCCCCCCTCCCCAACACACCCACACACAATTCAAGCAAAAAGTTGTAAGTGTTGATATATATATTATATTTACATAATGCACATGTTTACACTGATCTACTGTTTTATGAAATGAAATTGTCCGATTTTGGATGTTGTAATGAGGCATAAACGTTGGGTTTTACAGGCTGCATTACAGTAAAGTGATGTAATTTTTCAGATTTTAACAGAATACGTCATTGTGTGCCTTTATCCAGTCAGGCATTACCTTCACATAGCTCATCAAAAATCTTGTTATGGACATTTGTTTTTTTCCAGCCATGAGGGATATGTTTTTACCTGGTGCTGTTTCAGCCCATTACCCATTTCTGGAATTTCCACATAAAACACGCCGCCTCGAGGGTACTGAAAGGACACGGACAGGTGTTCGTAGGACCGTAAAATCCAATTTTAAACATCGATACTGCCCCAGGGCCTCAATGTTGTTGAAACAGCTGTCCAGCAGCATTCAAACAACACTGAAAATAGTGCTGTTCCCCCCGAAAAAAAAAAAAGCGTATCGTTGTGAGAGGAGGAGCTTAAGAGCGGTGATACACGGCCCCCTGATCCCCGGGCCCTTGAACTCTCCTTGTGCAGTCACCTGATCCCATGATGGCAGCGAGCGAGAAGCCGTACCCCGCGCCGGGCCGCGCACACAGAGGGGAGGAGAGGAAGGGATCGCAGCCCCCACTCAGCCGTTTAAAACGTCACAGCGTCGTTTTGTTCACGCGCTCTCTCTGCGATCACCGACGGGAACTGATACCAAACTGTCATTTGTTCCGGTTACACGACACCGACCTGTGCTCAGAAATTGACCCGTGACCCGAAAAAAAAAAAAAAAAGAGAACAGACAAACTTCTCTCTCTCTCTCTCTCTCTCTCTCTCTCTCTCTCTCTCTCTTTTTGTGGCGACTCGATGAAGCTCAAAAAGTCCTTTTGGGGAATTGTGAGCCTACTGTTACAACAAATGACCCCAAAAAAAGAAGAAGCACGACACAGCTTAGCTTTAGATGAAACAGTATAGCAGCATGAACTTCAACAAAAAGGCAGCCGACGCAAAGAAAGAGCAAACATTTGGACTTATAATATGAATTGTGGGCTGTAGAGTTAATTTACCCGTGTAAAGTGCGTTAAATAATTTTCCCTTTGGAATAACCGTTGAACCACTTGGGATCTGCACGACATTCAGAGCGTTAAGAGCAGCAGCAGCAGCAGCTATGTGAGCTCCACAGAACAAGTCGTTCTATAATAATCGAAATAGTTCCATTGTATCGCTAACACATCCACAGTGGAGAGTAGTAGTCGGGGGGGCGCCCGGTTTAATTACGGCCCCCCCCGGGGCAGGGACACGGAGACGGCGTGCTAATTGTATGGTGGACCGGGAACGGAAGCTGTTAAAAGCAAAGAGTCCGCAAAGAACCTCTCCGCCTCGTCTGCCGCCATAAACCCCTCCCCCTCCCTCCTCCCCCCCCCCACAGCGAGACGTAGCTTTACCTCTCTTGTCTCTCCATCCTTCTATTCCTCTCTGACAGTAGCACAGAGTGGGCGGGCGATGGGTTTGGGTGCTCTTGTTGTTTTGTTTACAGCTTTTCTTTCATCACTATCACTGTACAAATAAGTGAAAGCTAAACTAAAATGGATGTGTTTTTTTAATTTTTATTTTATTTATTATTCCAGGTCCCTTGAGAATGAAATAACACAAAATAATGTCCTATAATTAAACTGATATCGTGCCATATTTATAGTGTCTCTTTCTTCACAGGGGAAAGGACCACTTTTCGCAAGACTTGCATCCTATCATATCTTCACGGATTATAAGCTTCGAATAAGTAAAAAAATGATGTATTATATAGAGGATACACATCTTTCCTCTATTTTTTGGCGCTTATACACCAAACTGGCATCGGCCAGTAGGGAGGCCTCCCACCACTGAGAGCAGGAACAAAACCGCTGACCACTGTAGAAAGGCCTAATTGACCACCATTCTTTAATGTTCTGCCAGCCCCCCCCCCCCCCAGTTCCCCCGAACACACATGAATGAAAGAATAACGTTGGCTTATGAAAGGGAAGCCCCCTCTCGGCTAAGACGGCCCACGGGTCACCCTCCATCTCTCCCACCCTCCATCTCTCCCACCCTCCATCTCTCCCACCCTCCATCTCTCCGTCCTTGCTCCACCTTCTCTTCCCCCCCCCCCCCTCTCTCTCTCTCCTTCCTCTGTGTCGACAGCCCGGGTCAAGACAGGCCGACCACAGGACGGTCTCATACCGCCACCCCCCCCCCCCCCCCCCACTCCGAGATGGCGACAGTGCTAATTGCCCCTGGACAGGCACACAGAAAACACCCATGAACGGGCCGTGTGTGTTGGCATGACCGACCACTGGGGTCATGTGATTGGATTATAAGAGAAACAGCCCATTGAATCCAAAAAATGCTGGTTGTTGCCGGACTGAGGGTGGAGAGGGGAGGGGGGGGGGGCTTGGATGCTGGGATTGCCTGGGTCCACACTGACCTCAACGCACCACCACGAAAGCTCCACAAAAAAAAAATCCCCCCACCCCCCCCCCCCGCTGAGGGGACCCCCCCCTGACTGGAAGCAATAAATAGATTTTTTTTTTTTTCTCAAACATGCCTAATCCCGCTAAACAGCAACAAATCCTATTAGGCCATGAATTATAAATCCCCCCCCCCATTCGCCCTCCTGTCTTGGGGAGGCTGTGCCGGAGTATCCATGCATAAGAAGGGACACTCTTCTCGATTAAAAATATTTTCATTTCAATCCTACTTTTTTTTTTTTTACCCGATTTACAATGATTGGCGTCAAAGAGCCCCCCCTGGTTAGACACCACTTATCCTATTTAAGGGGAAAAGCCTGACTCCGATACGCCCACTCAACACATGCCCTTAAATTTTCCGACACACCTTACGCCAAAACGAAGGCACCCAAGAGGGGGGGGGTCATTACCCCCCAGAGTCTTGGTCTCTCTAATTTGGCTCCCTTTGAAGAACAGCAACAGCCACGTCCTCCTCTCAAGGCTACACCTTAAGCCTGAGAAGAAAACCCTCACATCCTGAGTGACTGGAGTCACGTTGTCAGGAGGCCACGGTCACCCCCCCCCAAATCAATTTTTTTTTGTCTCTATTTTACAGATCGTAATGCTTTTCATACACTGTCCAAAAGCGTTTTTTTCTCCAAATCTTCTGTTCATTTGGGAGTAAAAGTTGACACACAAACAGAATCACAACAGAATCAGCTTTTTTGTCCATTTGAGTGTGTTTTTCCCTCTTTGTCCTCCCTCTCTTTAATGGGCACTGAGCTTTGATGTGGCACGGTGGCTTCCATTGTCTCTCTCCGGCATGTCTCTGATCCGGAGAGAGGGGGGGGCGGGGGGGGGGGGGGCGGCACAAAAACAACTGGTGAAAACACGTTCGTATAATTTAACTCGCCTGCGTCCTGTCGCACGGAGGGAGGTTGAGTCGTGTGTCAAAATACAAAGAGACAGCTGAGAGAAGAGACACTGCGAGGATGGATGGGGGGGGGGGGGTGGGGGGAGAGGAGATGACATCACTTTTTAAAATGCGGAGATACAAACGCTGACGTGCACTTTTGATGTCTGCCGACCGGACGGAAATGGACGCCCAAAAAGATGACGGCATTCGGCTGTTTACGCATCGTGGACATCCCTTTACGGAAACACACACTCTCCCACATGGGAGAGAAGTTCTACCCGCTAAAGGAGAAGAAGGAGCTCGACTGCGGTGACACGGTGTCCCTCACTCACAGTTCTGACCGCGCCACCCTTCTGGCAGGCCATCACTTTGAGATCAAACATTCCCGAAAGAATGTGGTCATCTTATCCTCCCGAGATATGATAAAGGGATGTCTGTTTTTTTTTTTGTTGAGGAGAACAGAAGAGCACATCTCTTTGATGGACCAAAGCACCAGTCATAAAGCTTATCTCTCTCTCTCTCTCTCTCTCTCACACACACACACATAGACGAGCAGTCTTGCTGGGCCCGGACCACAGCACATTGATGTTTAACACTGACTCCAAGGTTATTGCAGCGCACCATGGAAGCACAGGATATTTGACGGTCCCCTGCCAAATAAAGAGCCCGAGGGGGGGTTGCCGTTGACAACTCGGGGGGGGGGGGGGGAGGAGGGAGGAGATCTCCGAAGTGACCCATCGGAAAATGAAAAGAGAGAAAACTTATTAAGAGAGAGAAGGGCCCAGGGGAGGCCTGGGGGGGGGGGGGGAGGTTAAATCTGTCACATCTTTTCAAGAAAGGGACGAGGCCGGTTCACGGCTCCAGCAGCTCCAGCTTTTCACGACTTCTACAGTGGACCTGATGAAGAATAGATGGTCTGTTGAGAGGAGCCAGCAGGGGAGCCGGGCCTTCCCAAACACACAGTGAATCACGGGGGCAAAAAGGGACAAAGGGCAATGTGTAAGAAGACGTCGTGGGCGAGAGACCTGAGCTCCCCCCCCCTCGACTCGGAGAGGAGTCCCCGGGACACACTGTGCGTCGGAGAGAGAAAAGAGGGAGGGGGGGGGCGAGGTGGGAGGCGGGAGAGAGGGAGAGAGATGCAGAAATCACATTCCTCCGGGTTGCTTTGTGCCAAATGTTGAATGGGATAAAAGGGGGGGGGGGGGGGGGGGGTGGTGTTGGTGTCGGACAGGAACCCTCTGTGTTATTTTTTTTTGTATCGAGCGAACATGTGTGTGTGTGTGTGTGTGTTGTGTGTGTGTGTGTGGAGGAGGGAGCAGGGTACAGTCGCAGCACCATCAAAAACCGCACATGTTTTTTGTTTCCTACACGTGTTTTCTTTCCCAATTACGCTTGAACCTCCGAGTCACACAGAATAGAGGACACCCCCCCCCCCCCCCCCACCTCCCTCACCCCACCCATCCTCATCCTGGTCGACGGTAGAGAGCAGGAGGGAGGGGGGTGGGGGGGGGCCTCACGCTTTATGTTTTGGAATTGTTGGTGTGCGTTTCCTCCTATAGGAGCTCGGGCCAGGAGAAGAAAAAAAAGAGCTTTGATGCTCGTGTTTTACGGTCCATGTAAACGCATTGTCTGCCAGGCCCCCCCCTTTG